>NW_017670437.1:0-75999 GCF_001879085.1 Nicotiana attenuata
AGTGTAATACTAATTCCTTTATTTTAAATCACGATGTTGCTAATAACTTAACAGGACAGGAGGAAATGATTTAACGTAATAAATTTAATTTAAAACTTAATTCATCAGAGTAATAGTTTCAGGGAAGGAATTCAAGGTACAACGGCAAGTCAACAACTCAATGCCAGTAACCCGGTCCTACTACTCAGTGAAACCCGAAATACAAATTGTCAAGGTCTTAAACAGATAAACTAGGGTCTTCTCAGTATTCAGCTATAACCAAATCTTAAATGAAATGTAAAACCACCGAATAACTTGTACAGTCAAAGAGGAATACATAAGCATATATATTGATGCGGCGCACATCCCGATCCCACCAATCCTCCTTTATTCCTCCGTAACAAATACAATAAAAGTAAATAGTATATATTTGTTGCGGCGTGCAACCCGATCCCACTAATCCTCCATTATTCCTCCTTAAAAGTTACAATAAGAGTAACTAGTATATATATCACCATATCAGTAACAACATGATCATTCACCCTTATTACTCCTTGTTGCATGTTCCTTGTTGCGGCGTGCAACCCGATCCCACCAGTCCACTCTTATTAATATATAACAATATGATCATTCACCCTTATTACTCCTTGTTGCGGCGCGCAACCCGATTCCACCAGTCCACCCTTATTACTCCTTGTTGCAGCGTGCAACCCGATCCCACCAGACAACATCAATTCTCCCTTATTCCTCCTCAACATATCAACAACCAGACATAGTTCAAAATCAACAACAACAATTCAACAACCCAATCACAAGGATTTCTACCACCAAGAGTATGAGTACACGACAACAAGAGAATCACGGAAAAACCAAGAAGCACAACAACCTTTACAAAAACAACAAGACATATAAGGCACGTGATAACTACACCGACAACCACAACAATTTGGACACATAGCATATAGGCATGGGGTCATAGATGAATTCACAATTAAGAATAACACAACCATAAGGAGGACAATCACTTCGATTAAGGCAAATAAGGAAGGACCAAGTAACAAGTAAGAGTTAGAGGAAAGCTAACAACGTCGTATGGAGCATATAGATGTAAAACAAGCAATTACGAAACCTGATCATATCGGAAACTTCCCATTTAATGAACATAAGCACCTAAGAACCCTAAAGGCAAATTTTCCACAAATAAGTCTGAGCACACACTCGTCACCTCGCGTGCACGGACTACAATTAGCATAGAAGACTCAAATTCTAAGGGGGAGTCCCCCACACAAGGTTAGGCAAGATACTTACCTCAATCCGGCCAAAAAAATTCAATACTCAATTTAGCTTTTCCTATACTAATTCATCAACGCTCGGCTCAATCTAGCCAAATATGACTTGAATACATCAAACAATGCAAGAGAAAACGATTTCAATCAACAAAGCTACGATTCTTATATAATTTGCAAAAAGTAAACAAAAGTCAACTCCCCGGGCCCGAGTCTCGAAACCCGACAAAATTTACAAAAACCGAATACCCATTCCGCTACGAGTTCACCCACACAAAATTTATCAAATTCCGATACCATTTGGTCCTTCAAATCATCATTTTATATTTTTGAAAGATTTCACAATTTTCCCCAAATTTTCCTTTAGATTCTCATGAATTTGATATTAAATCTAAGATATAATCACAAAATATAGTTGGAAATTGATTAGTGACACTCACCCAATGATTTGGTATGAAAATCTTTTCTCAAAATCGTCTCACCTAGACTCTAGGGTTCAAAAATATGAAAAATGAAGCAATAACTCGGAATACCTAGCTTTTAGCAGGCTGCAGATGTCGCATTTGCGACACTGGGTTCGCAAATGCGAACTTGCAAAAGCGAAGAAAGCTTCGCAAATGCGAAGCCTGGTTACCCTGCTAAGGTCGCATTTACGACAGAAACTTCGCAAATGCAAAGATCGGCTTTCGCAAATGCGGCAACCTCATCGCAAATGCGAAAAATGCCCAGCCGCCCAGCGCATTTGCGACCAGAACATCGCAAATGTGAAGAAACCAGAACTAGAAAAATCAAAATTCATGAGAGTTATTCCAAAACCACTTCGAAACTCACCCGAGCCCTCAGGGCTCCAAACCAAACACCCGCACAAGTCAGAATACATAACACAAACTCGCTTGCGCGATCGGAACACTAAAATAACCTCTAGAACCACAAATTGAATGTCAAAACGCATGAAAATAACTATGAACTTCAAGAACTTTTAGAATTGCAACCAAGTGTCCGAACCATATCAAATCAACTCCAAACGACCCCAAATTTTGCAGGTAAGTCCCAAATGACATAACAGAGCTATTCCAACTTTCGGAATCGCATTCTGACCTCGATAACACAAAAGTCAACTATGGGTCAAACCTCTCCATTTTCCAAACATCAACTTTTCTAATTTTCGCCGAAATGCCTCAAATCACCCTACGGGCCTCCAAATCCAAATCCGAACGCACGCCTAAGTCCAAAATCACCATACGAAGCTACTGACATCATCCAAAACTCATTCCAGAGCCGTTTACGCAAAAGTCAAATTCTGGTCAAATTCTCATCGCTTAAGCTTCCATAACTAGATTCCTTCTTCCAATTCGACTCCGATTCATCCGGAAACATAATCCAACCATGCACACAAGTCGATACATATAATACGAAGCTGCTCGCGACCTCAAACTGCCGAACCGGACGCAATTGCTCAGAACGACCAGTCGGGTCGTTACAAGAAGTCCAACATTGAAGGCCATTCAAAGCTTTACTTTCGAAAATAGGATTTTTTTTGAGTTTGTTAGTTGTTTGGATTGTGTGTTGTTCCAATTGATTGAAAATATCAAAAGGAGTTCAAAACTTAAATTTGAAAGCAAGATTTGAGTTAAATTTTAGAAAAGACGGAAGAAAGAAAACGAAGTTGGTTTTTTGTATAATTATGTATAATCTTGTATATATATGAGTGTATAAACATATCTTATATACTATTATACACTGTTATACACCATTATACAAGTGTCTGTAGACGAACTTCTTCCTTAATTTTTAGTTGCAATTCTTGTTCAAAACCATCCAAAGCTCCATTGAATGACTTTAAATTTTATATACAACCTCGTTATACATTTCTCACAAAATCAAATTCGAAATTTAAACCCACATATTTAAGCTTGTTAAAATCTAATTTTCACCACCCAAATGAATTTGGTTTGTTGAACTAATATTTGAGTCACAGTTACTGATTCGAAAATTAACTTAAAAACTTGAGCAATCTTTTTTAAAAATTAAATAGTAATTTCGAGAACCTATTGGAGTTAAATTTTGAATCTTAGCCTATTATTTTTAGGCTAGTTGGTTGTAAATTGAAATATGGGCTATAAAATTGAAAAGTAGCGAGCCTAGTTATTCTTATGTGAAATTATCCCAATATTTATTCCAAATATTAAATACATACCAAAGTAATAAATTTTCAACTCCGTTAACTGCTTGTTATTAAATATGTATGAAGTCTAACTATTACTTCCTTAAAATCAAAAGAATAAAAAAGAATATACATATAATTCAAACCAACTCAATTAATGAAGTTTTAACATAATAAAATGCAGAAGTAAGTAAATAGCTTTTTGTCTATATTCTATTACCAATACTATTGCCATTACCACCTAGTGCGGTGTCACAATCCACGAATATACTATGATTTCTACAAACATCGGTCTGAAAGAAATTACAACTGTTTTGGAAATAAAGAAAATAATAATATAGAGATGTAGAAGGGGACGCCAACAGGACTACCTTAGGTCTCCTAGTTGAAATGTCTGCAACCAACCTCTCGATCAGCCACTACCTGCTCCAAAATCTGCACAAAAAAGTGCAGAGTGCAGTATCAGTACAACTGACCCCATGTACTGGTAAGTGCCGAGCCTAACCTCGACGAGGTAGTGACGAGGCTACGGCGGGGCAATCACAATATAACCTGCATACAGTGTATAGTAAAAGCAGAAAGAAGAATAGAACAAAATAAAACCGTAACTTGCAAGGGATGAATACAGAACTCAATTATCTCATCAGAACCCAGCTATAACCAATCCTTAAGTGAAATGCAAAATTACAGAATAACTTCACAGTAGAAGGAAGATACATAAACACATAACTAATGCGCGCGCATCCCGGTCCCACCATATAATCAATATCAATACGAACATTCACCCTTATTACTCCATATCAATCCACCCTTATTCCTCCTGTTGCGGCGTGCAACCCGATCCCACCATACAATAGTAATTCACCCTTATTTCTCCTCAATATATCACCCTTTTTACTCCTGTTGCAGCGTGCAACCCGATCCCACCATATATTAGCATTTTCACCCTTATTCCTCTTCAATACATCACCTTTATTACTCCTGTTGCGGCGCGCAACCCGATCCCACCATATCAGTACTAATCACACAATAAGAATAGGAATTTCACAATTTAGCTCAAAACCCTCCACAATATTTAAGCCTCAAACCAAAGCAAACAGAAAGCTATACAATTATGAAACTTCACTCAATTAATATTAAACAACAAGACCAACCCAAAATGTACCATAAAACACCGATAAACCAGCTTAAAACACTGATACCAACAAGATCAAACATTACCAAATTTCTTTAAACCATTATAGTTTTAGTCATTCAATTTTAATCAAAAATTCATATCTCGGGCTAGGGACATCGGAATTCGATTTCAGGCATACGCCCAGGTCCTATATTTACTACGGACCCACCGGGACCATCAAAATATGGCTCCGGGTCCGTTTACTCAAAACGTTGATCGAAGTCAACTAAAATCAACTTTTTAGGCCAAAAATTATTATTTCATCAATTTTCCACATAAAAGCTTTCTGGAAACGCGCCCGGACTGTGCACGCAAATTGTTGAGGGATGAAATAAGGTTTTAACGGGCCTCGGAAAACAGAATCGAGTTCTAAAATATAAGATGACCTTTTGGGTCATCACATAAAAGGATAAAATTTATTTCGAATAGATATATTTTCAATTTATTATATTAAATTGGTAAAAAGACGACTAACTTGATGAAATTGATACATTACCTATTGGAGTTTCGCTTTCACTTAGATTCAAAGAACCTCTAGCTTAACCTCATTAGTTACTATTGATCTATTATACCTTAAGACATACAAAACATACATCTTCATACACAACAGACGATACGTTCTCATATTAATTTGTCCATATGTTGTTTTTTGACGAATAATCATCTCTTCCAAAGTTCTGCACACAGAACTTATAAAAAGCAATATAGTTATGCATATATATATGTTCACATACACCCAATATATATTTTAATATATAAATAAATTTAGAACATATCAACCCTACCCACTTTCAAGTTTCAACAGAGAAGAGAAGCACAAAGTTTCCGGAGCACATTATATGTAGTCACACAAATTTGTATCCACATACATCTGACAAAAAAAAATAAAATACATAGAACCAAAAACCAAACACAACCGTGAGGAAAGAAGGAAGCACTGAAATATTGCTGGAAGTGAAAATATTACAGAAGGTCAAACAAGTCGATGGTACTGATATTGTTTTCTTCCTTAAATTTAATCGCCACATTTTCTTTCTAACCCCATAAATAATCTAGTACAAACTTTGGTACTATGATACTAAACGTGTCTTATAAGCATATAAATAATATTGAATCCTAATAGTAAATAACTTCATATAAGAATATAAATACTAGTGTCTATTGAATATAAATTCTAGTTATTACAATTATGTCCAATATGGAATAATTTTCGTTGGAAAAATATTTAGTATTGAGGGACATAAAAATCCGCTAATATTTCAAGGATATTTTTGTCACATAACATTTAGTATAAATTATTCGTGCTTTTATAATAATATAGATATAGATATAGATAAATAGATATAGATATAAATACAGATAGATATAGATAGATAGATACAGATAGAGATAGAGATATAAATAGATAGATATAGACATAGATATAGATACAAATATAGATATATATAGATAGATATAGATAATAAGATACGGTTTTGTAAACATAGGAGGAGTTAAGGGCCAAAACTTAATAAAAGCGATATTTTGAATGACTATTTTCAAATATACTCGAGAAAAATAGTTAAATAATCCAAAAATCTCGCATTATTTATGAATCATTAATAAAAGGAATGATGTTAATTAGAATAACTGGTGTAGTGCTCTCTTAGAATATTCAATTAACTATCTTTATTTGATCATGTCGAAATTCTTTGACCTTTATTTCATTACTGTGTTCATTATTGTATTTTTTTAAATAATGTTGTGACTGTACTTTTACCGAGCCGAAAATCTATCGAAAATAGTCTTTCTAGCTACCTTCACAAAGTAAGCGGTAAAGTATACTACACCACCCTCTCCAGAGTCCACTTGTGGAATTACACTGGATTTGTTGTTATTGTTGTTGTTGAAATTCTTGGCCCTGTTACACTTTTTTTTTTCAAAAGAAGAAGAAAAGGATACAAAAATTGTATGGGGTAAAATATATTCATATTAAATGATCGCACGAAAAAGCGACACGTGGAGCCGAAGACAGAAGACAGTCGAACCCGAAGGCAATGATCTCGCTTGTCATCGGAAAGAATGATATTCACAAAGGCTAAATAAATGCCTACCACCCGGTAGCATTTATTGAAGAATATTCTACAACATTAAGTGCATGGTCTGTTATAGAGAATATGACATTCACTACCTACCGTTACACATTCTTCAATGGCCCTTATAATTGCCATTTAAGAGGGGCTTGATCCTAAGACTTTGTTCTCTAGGTGTACCTATAACAGTAAGCTCTACCATCATTGTAGGGGACGAATTCTCGAACAAGCATACACTATGTTCTACCAAAATATCACGTCCTTTATATTCTACCAAAATATATTCTACAGCATTAAGTGCATGGTTCGTTATAGAGAATATGACATTCCCTACCTACAGTTACACATTCATCAATGGCCCTCATAATTGTCATTTATGAGGGGCTTGATCCTAGGACCTTGTTCCCTAGGTGTACCTATAAATAGTGAGCTCTACCATCATTGTAGGGGACGAATTCTCGAACTAGCATACACTATATTCTACCAAAATATCACGTCCTTGGTCGTTTACTAAGTACACGTGCGACACTTGACAACTCGCTCACGACCTTGCACAAATTGCTCACATTCTTGCTGTGCCAAGTCAGTCTCCTACACTCAAGATCGCTAAGAGAACGATAGAAAGAACATAGGAGAATTTCCAAAAAAAAAAACTTTTGTATTAGAGAGAACTTGAATTGTTTGCTTAGTGAATTACAAATGAATGACCCCCTTTATATACTAGTCTCTTAGGGGCTAGTATGTAAATATTAATTATTATATAAGTCCTTAATTATTACAAGTAAGTCCTTTCTCTAGAATTTTCTACATAGCTAGAATCTTCTAAGGACTTTCCTAGCAATTCCATAGGATTCTAAGGTCTTCCATGAGAATTCTCCATATTTCTCTAGAACCTTCCCACATATGCTAGTCTATTTCATATGTATGCTTTCCATATGGCAAAAATATATTCCAAGTGGTACCTTCATGGCATAATGATGTGGCGGTCCATGACACTCTCCCCCACCCAAATTTTGTGCCACCCTCGGCACAAAGCATCGACACGTATGCACGCACCTTACCTTTGCGTCGTCGAAGATCTTCGTCCATTAACCATGATGCTCAATGGAGCGGTTCGCCTTCCCATGTCACAAGGTATTGGTCACCTTTCTTCTTTCCTCATTTGTACTTAGGACGGCTAGCAATGATGGCGATTCTCCGCTAATCGGATGCCTCTCCTTTCTCTTGGTCTGAATCTCCCCATCGGGTCCATGCTTCCACTCACTATTTGGATGCCCTCCGTGGTCCCAGCCTAGCTGGCAAATTTGACCCCTCTATTTGGTGCATCATTTAAGTCCGATAGTATGCCATCACTTTGCAACTCGCCATCCACTTCAACTATGTCCCCCTAACATTTTTTTTGCTGCCACCACGTTCCATTTGTATGGCGCCGAGATAGGCTTTGGAATCCCTTACTTTTGGCTTAAATTCCAAGCACATCCCCCAATGCAAGCGATCCCTCCTGTGTTATCCTTGTTTGCCTGAGCAAAGTTCTCGATCATTGCTGCAAGATTCCCCAACTCTAGGCATTTACCTGCCCGATGTGATCCTTTATAGAAGTAGCACCCTCCTTTAGGCACGTACTCGCTTCCATTTTTCGTCCCTTTGTCGTTTCTCTTGGACCCCTTTCCGTTATGTGATGGCCCCTTTCCATCGCCCTTGTATACCTCAGCTATGCCTTTCCTCTTGTCCTTGTCATAATCTCCCCAACCCCTATGGGCGTTGCCTTCTTTGGACTTGGCAGGCTCCATCTTGAAGTCAACGAGCAACTCGACTATCGTTATGGCCTCATCCACGTTGGCTACCTGATGTCTTCTTAACTCCCATTTTGCCCAATTTTGCAACTCATTCATGAAGTAGTAGAAGGAATCTTCCTCAGACAGCGACGAGATTTGCAGCGTTAAGGTAGTGAACTCGCGTACATACTCCCGAATTGTGGCCATCCGTCGGAGCTCCCTTAGCTTCCGCCTAGCCTCGTATACCAAATTCATCGAGTAGAATTGCTCTTCAACTCCTTTTTGAACTGCTCTCACGTCTTAATTTTGCATAGCCCTTTATTCCATGTTGGCACAGTTCCGACGCCACCCCAGAGCGGCAACCTCGGTGAGGTACATTGAGGCGTTGCGTACCTTCACAACTTCTTCATCCTCCTTGACTACCTCAAAGTACTTTTCCATCCTCCAAAGTAAGTCCTCCACCTTGCATGCGTCCCATGCACCGCCATACTCCTTTTTCTTAAGGACCTTCACATTTGTCCCTTTTGCAAGTACCACGCCCTTGGTAATCTCGATGGTTCCCTACAAAGCTTCATTCTAGCAATCTCTTGTATTCTTTCAAACATTCCTTTAGTCATAACCTTTGCTCTGATACCACGTTGTCACGTACTTAGTCATTAACTAAGTACATGTGCGGCACTTGACAACTCACTCACGATCTTGAAAAACTTGTTCACGTTCTTGCTATGTCAAGTCATCCATACCACACTCAAGATCGCTAAGAGAATGGTAGAAAGAACATAGGAGAATTGCCAAAGGAAGCTTTTGTATTAGAGAGAACTTGAATTGTTTGCTTGGTGAATTACAAATGAATGGCCCCCTTTATATACTAGTCTCCTAGGGGCTAGTGTGTAAATATTAATTATTACATAAGTCCTTAATATTTACAAGTAAGTCCTTTCTCTAGAATTTCGACATAGCTAGAATCTTCTAAGGACTTTCCTAGAAATTCCATAGGGTTCTAAGGTCTTCCATGAGAAATCTCCATATTTCTCTAGAACCTTCCCATATGTGCTAGTCTATTTCATATGTAAGCTTTCCATATGGCAAAAATATATGCCAAGTGGACAAGGTGCAGTTCCCTCCGGTGCTCCCACGAATCAGACAACGCAAAGGGTCGATAATAACATCCCAAGGGGCAAAGTCAATTTTGACAGGGTTGGGGGAACGATGGCGGTTCCGGCAGCAACAATGAAAACGGTCCCTTTAGAACCGAGCTCATGCGATTTATGAGGGAAATAAATGCCCGAATGGATCAAATTCAGGGCGCACCGCCAGTACTAAAAGGACCGGATTCAAAGAAGTATACCCCAACTGCCGTTTAAACCAAGCGCGACACCGTAATTAATCCCCAAGCGGTTTAAAATGTCGGAATTGCCGAAGTATGATGGGACTTCAGATCCGCATGAGCACATCACCACCTATACTGTGGCGGTGAAGGGGAACTATTTAGCTCCCCACGAGATTGAGACGGTCTTACTCAAGAAATTCGGGAAGACTCTCATGAAGGGACCCTTTACATGGTATTCGCTCCTACCCGAGATTTCCATAGACTCCTTCGGGATGCTCGCGGACTCTTTCATCAAGGCCCATGCCGGGCCAGAAAGGTACAGGCTCGGAAGACCAACATATTCAGGATTACACAAGACTGCGGGAGTTTACCGGCAGTACCGGACCAATGAACGGCTGAAGAGTTCACCAAAGGTCTGAACCCGGGAAGTTCTGACGCTTCCCAGAAGATAAAAAAAAGTTTGCTCGAGTTCCAGGCAAAAACTTGGGTGGATTTTCATAAGGATTGAAGATGATCAGCTCGGTTTCCTAGCATCATTGAAAGGTCAAGAATGGGAGAAGAATAAAGAGAAATCAAAAGATGATTTCGACACAGATCAACGATCTTCAAGGAGTTCGTTTTTTCCCTATGAACGGACCGAATGACGCGATAGAGGTTTCTGATAAGCGGATAGATTCGCGACCGATAGAATAATTAATCGTGGTCAAAATAACATGTTGTTACAGGATAAGGAAACATCAGATTCTCGAGATTCTTCCTACCCCAGGCTTTCCGAATACAACTTCAACATTGGCGTAGTGGAATGGGTGTCGGGCATGATGAACATTAAAGGAGCTCGGTTCCCGAAGCCAATGAGATCCGATCCCAGCCGAAGTGATCCAAACTTTTGGTGTGAATACCATGGAACAAACGGTCATCAGACTGGGGACTGCCGGCATCTGCGTGAAGAGGTGTCGACATTGCTGAAAAATGGTCATCTCAAGAAATTTTTAAGTGAACGGGCTAAGAACAACTACAATCGCTATCATGACAATGCAGAACATTTAAAAGCAGGAGAAGATCCCCGGCGCTTGACGATCAACATGATTTTCGGCGGGAACGAGATTAATGGGGTTACATTCTCGGAGACAAAAAAAATGAAGGTGGTTGTGGCCCACAACAAGAGACTCTGGGAAGTAGCTGAAGATGACATAACCTTCTCGGAGGAAGACGCAGATGGATTGATGCTCCTGCACAATAATGCGTTGGGAATTTCTTTAAATATCTTGGATGTTAAAATTAAACATATTTTGGTAGACGCAAGAAGTTCGACCAACATCATACAATTGAGGGTGTTGGAGCAAGCTAAGCTCACCGAAAACATCATCTCGGCCACAAAACTCCTCGCTGGGTTCAACCTAGTAAGCGTGACAACCCTTGGAGAGATCCTGTTGCCCACGAATGCTGAAGGGGTGATCAAGACGACCCTTTTCAAGGTGGTGGATGGTGATATGGGTTACTACATCATCCTGGGAAGACCATGGTTGCACGAGATGAAGGCTGTGCTATCTACATATCATCAGTTGCTGAAATTCCCAACGCTTGAGGGGATTAAACAAATAAGTGGCGACCAACCGGCATCGAGAGAAATGAATGCAATATCAGTTTCCAGTAGCAAAGGGAAAGAGCGTGCAGCATAGCAATTACAGGAACCAGCGCCTGCTCTCGAGCCGAGCCGAGCGAAGCTAACCGGGGGGGAGGATTCGTCGGAATCTTATCAGGTACCGAGATATTTTCAGGTACCGGAAGAAACGGACTGAACAAAGTCTACGGCAGAAGAACTTGAATAAGTCGCATTATTTGAAAAGTTCCCGGAGCGAAAGTTTCACTTGGGGACAGGATTGCACTCCGAACTTAGGTTTGAATTTATTGAATTCCTTAAATTTAACATCGATTGTTTTGCGTGGTCGCATGCGGATATGACATGTATCTCGCCAGAAGTGGTTGTACACAAGCTAAGCTTGGATCTCAGCATCCCTCCGGTTAGACATAAAAAACCTCCTATTGCTGAGGTCAGAAATAAATTTGTCAAAGAAGAGGTAACTCGCTTGCTTGATATCGGTTCAATCCAAGAGGTAAAGTATACTGACTGGCTAGCTAACTTAGTAGTAGTTCCAAATAAGAATAATAAATTTTGCATGTGCGTAGATTATAAGGACTTAAATAAGGCGTGCCCAAAAGACTCGTTCCCATTGCCAAACATTGATCAAATAATTGATTCAACGGTTGGGCATGAGCTAGTGAGTTTCCTCGATACTTATTACGGGTACAAAAAAATCAATATGAACTCAGGGATCAGGAAAAAACTTCATTTATCACGAATATCGGCACATATTGTTATAAAGTGATGCCCTTCGGGCTAAAAAATGCTGGAGCCACTTATCAACGCCTCGTGAACAAAATGTTTGAAAAGTAAATAGGGAAAACCATGGAAGTTTACATAGATGATATGCTTGTTAAGTCTCTGAACGTAGGTGATCATCTCAAACACTTGCAAGAAACTTTTGACATCTTAAGGAAGCATAACATGAAGCTTAACCACGAGAAATTGCATTTGGGGTCAGTTTTGGTGAGTTCCCGAGATTCCTGGTGTCACAAAGGGGGATCGAGGTTAACCTCGGTAAAATCAAAGCCATCAATGACATCCTGGACCAGCTATCAAGCGTAAAAGAGGTTTAAAGGCTAACAGAAAGACTGGCCGCATTAAGTAGATTTATTTCCCGGTCTTCAGAGAATGCCATCATTTCTTCTCGCTGCTCAAATAGAAGAACAACTTTGAGTAGACCCCGGAATGTCAGCAAGCTTTGAGGGATTTGAAAAATTATTTATCAAGTCCTTTGCTGCTATCAAAATCGAAGGAAGATGAACAATTGTTGATCTACTTAGCAGTCTTGGAGGTACCGGTAAGTGCTGTGTTAGTCCGTGAGGATGGATGTACGCAATCTCTTATTATTACGTTAGTAAAATTTTAACAGGAGCAGTAACTCACTACCTACATCTGGAAATGTTGGCATTAGCTCTCGTAGTCGCCACTCGAAAGCTTAGCCCTTATTTCCAATGTCATCAGATAGCTGTGGTGACCACCTTTCTCCTCAGAATATTCTTCATAAGCCTGAACTCTCACGTAGGCTGGCCAAGTGGGCCATATAAATGAGTGAATTTGACATAGAGTATAAGCCCATGACTGTAATTAATTCACAAGTTCTGGCCGACATGGCCGATTTCAGTCCGGGACTTTTACCTCTGGCTACGAAAAAGGAAGTAATGGTGTCGGAATCGACATAAGGAGTTTGGACCCTGTTCACGGACGGAGCTTCTAACGTGAAAGGGTCCGAGCTCGGCATAGTATTAACCACACCTTCAGGAGAAACCCTAAGGCAGGACATAAGAACTGTTCCCTTGACTAACAATGGGATGGAGTATGAAGCTTTAATTGTAGGGCTCGGATTGGCACGTGGACTGGATTCCGAGGTCATAGAAATCAAATGTGACTCCCAGTTGGTGGTAAATCAAGTCTACGAGATCTTCGAAGCCAAAGAGGAACACATGCAACAATACGTAGTGAAGGTTCAGGCACTGCTTGCCTGGTTCCGGGAATGGTCAATTACGCATATCCCAAGGGAAGAGAATGTGGAACCGGACCCACTAGCTAACCTTGGCTTGTCTACGGAAATGAAAGGATCGTACTCTGGTATAGTCGTACAACTTACGCACTCGGTGCTGGACACAGATAAATATTACGAGGTAAACGCGACTAATTTGGTCTAGGAGTGGAGGAATAAGATTATTGATTATCTCGAGCATTGAAAGTTTCCTGAAGATCCCAAGTCATCTCGGGCGCTACGCGCTAAGGCAGCGCGATGCAGCTTCAAAGGTGGTCAATTGTACAAAAAATCTTTCCAAGGCCCGCTGCTTCGATGTTTGGCAACCTCTAAAGCAAATTATGTTATGCGATCTGCAAAAACTGTTTAGGCGTAGACTCCCTAGTGCTAAAATTAATTAGGGCAGGAATTGGCCCCGGATGGAACAAGACGCCAAAGCTTATGTTCAAGAATGTGATAAGTGTCAACACTATGCACCGTTAGTACACCAGCCGGCAGAGCCATTGCACTCAATTTTTTCTCCATAGCCATTCATGAAGTAGGGAATGGATATCGTCGGACTACCACCATCGGGCCCCGGTAAGGTAAGCTTTCTTTTGGTTTTAATTGACTATTTTTCTAAATGGGTTGAAGCATGTCCTTATCAGAAGATCGGCGAATGTGAAGTGATAGATTTCTTGTGGGAAAACATAATTTGCAGATTTGGGATACCAAAAGAGATAGCATGCGACAACAACCCACAATTTATAGGCGCAAAGGTCACAAAGTTCCTTGAAGATTTGAAAATCAGAAGGATCACATCTTCACCCTATCATCCGAGCGCAAATGGTCAAGCAGAATCAATGAAAAAAGTGATTATACAAAGTCTCAAAAAGAGATTAGAAGCAGCTAAATGTAAATGGCCTGAAGATTGCAGGCGTATTGTAGGCATACCGAACAACGGCTAAATCGAGCATGGGAGAGACTCCTTTTTCTCTTATGTACAGGGAAGAAGCCTTGATCCCGGTGGAAGTAGGAGAACATACCCTGAGGTATTTCCGAAAAAATGAAGAAGCAAACAATGAATCAATGTTAGTCAATTTGGAGTTGCTTGACGAACGCAAGGACTTGTTTGTCACGACCCAAACCGATGGGCCGCGATGGGCACCCGATGCCTTAAGTACCAACGTAATATATTTTTTCTTATAATACCATCATGGATAAATGGGACAGAAGGGCCGTCATGATATAACCAGAATAAAATATAAGGGAATACTAGACATATGACGACCCAACATGTAATAAAAACTTATACATGTGACATACAGGTCTATAAGTCCAAAATGATCACTAGTACACTGAACATAGGTCGACAAGGCCGTAAATCTTTCATACACCTAACATCTATCTACAAACCTCTAAGAGTACATAAACAGCCTAAAGTTTGGGACATGGACCCGCCATACCAATAAATACATGTCCAAAGCATACTAACCAAATAAGTAACTCTGGAGCAAGTGGAGTGTACCAACACCTTCTGTTGAGCTGATAGCCTACTAGGAGGACTATCAACCTGTCTATCGGGACTTGCAGGCATGAAACACAACTTCCCCATGCAAAAGGGATGACAGTACAAATAAAGTACCGAGTATGTAAGGCATGAAAAGGAGTATGTAAAAGACATGAAAGAAACATGGAGTAAAGGACTCAACCTGTAAGTCTGAATAGCTCTGTGAATCATGAAACATTTATAATGTCATGTATGTGCGTATAAATGTCAAATCATGCATAGGAATATGCGTACATAGCATCATCAACCGTCTGAGGGCATCCCATCATATCATCTCGGTCTCTGTGGGCGAAATTATCTACTTATACCAACTGATGAAGTGGTGGTGCGTATATAACGCCATAACCTTTCCCCATACCCCATATACATATACTATACACGTATATAACACCATCTGGTCATGGGTTAATATACATATATAAATGAATGCAATGCATAATGAAGTAAGTCAATAAGATCTCTCGAAATGTCATGAGACCCATGAACATACGATATGATAGTATGACATATGGGAGATCAAGAACATAAGCAACCTTAGTACTTCTAAGAATATAACCATTTGTGAAAGTTGTGTGCTTGCTCATTTCGTTGTATCATATGGATCATGCCAAAAGGAAAGAAGAGATAGACTTAACATACCTCAAGTCGTCAATGCAACTCAACAACTAGCTTACGACAACTAGCGCGCCAACCCTATAACAAAGAAATACATGTACAACTTAGATGGCGCTAGTATATCGTGCATCTCAAATGATAACTTGATTCTAAAATAAAACGGGCAGCATTTCCCCTGATTTTACTGCTCCCTCAAGCCTACTATAGGCGAGACAACAACACAATACAACCAGCAACCTAACTACAATTCAGGACCTTTAATACAACCAAAAACCCAAACATACCATAACACACCCAATCAACAAGTTATCAATTAGCCTGAAATTGCAATGACGAGCGACCAAACCACTACCCTATTACATATTGCATTTCTCCATGCCCTTTATCCTTCAAAACTCCATAAATCAGCAGCACAATAGGCCAACATGAGTGGACTACAAAACAATCCACTAAAAGTGAAACAAATGGAACTCACGACTTTCGATCACCATCCCGTGAGTTCTAACTATTAGGAAACGAATTCATCAACCTTCCTTGATATTTAAAATATTAAATACTGAAAGTAGGAATTTTATAAACTATGAAGTACCTCCCAAAACTCAAACTACAAAGAAAAAGAGAGGCGATATGGCGATACTTACTTCGTAGGGATCGTTCTAATGTTATCGCTTCTTGATTTCGTACTCGGGATGTTAATCTTCTTTAAAACCCTTGTAGAGAGCTTAAGGGTAATTTAACGGTCTTATTTTGGTCGTGTTCTGTGGAAAAATGAAGAAAGAGACGACATAAGGGATAAATATATCCACTTTTGAAAAGTCAAAGAGGTGCTAGCTTGGCACCCTAGCATTTGCCCTTCTTCCGGCGCTTATATCTTTTTATCCGATTGTCATATGAATAAATGGTTAAGAGAATTGGAAACTAAATTCTAAGACCTTCAATTTGGTATATAGTATGTCCCAAAAATACCTCATGTAAGACACGAAATGTATTGCTCAAAAAGCTTCAGTGACACACCTACTTGTCACCTGTGCAGTCTGTGCAGTATCCTGAAAGTACAAATATCTCTCTACTCCGATGTCGTATCGATGAACGGACTAACTTGTAAGAAACTAGACTCGTAGATTTTGAATTTGGTATGCGGATCGTCCCATAATTCCAAGTATATTGGGAGAAAAGCTCCGCTACATTTGACCTTATTTTCAGCACATTTATGTATGTAACTTGTGATGACCTTTGCCAACTTTTGTTCCACAACTCGCTTAACTTCAAAACATAACACACGACTATCATAAGTCTAAAATAACTCATAACATAGCCTCCTTATCACATAAAGAACCCTAGTCTCACCCCAAATTGCATGTTATAATATTCCAAACTTATCGACTTTCGACGAAGCTTATTTTTCGTTTAGCTTCTAAGCTTTCCAACCCTCTTGGTACTTGTTATTCATGATCTTAAATATTTGTAACCTCCAAGGTAACACGATTAACTTACTTTATATACTTTCAAAGACGATCTCATTTCTGAGGTTACATCAATTGACTTACAAATACTCTTTTGTACGAAAATATAAGGTGTAACATTGGCACATATAAGGATGGCAACCCAAAAACAGAAAATAGAGAGATATTACAATCTAAGAGCTAACCTACGCTATTTCAAAGTAAGAGATTTGGTTTTAAGAAGAGTAACTCAGAACACCCGGGAGCTCAATGGGAAACTAGGTCCAACATGGGAAGGCCCCGACCAAGTTTCAGCTATCTCCGGGAAAGGATCATACGAGTTAGAAAATCAAGATGGAGAAAAGTTCCCAAGCAACTGGAACGTGGCATACCTCAAAATATACTGTTGCCGATGAACATCACATGTACTGAAAGTATGTGCTGCACTCTTTTTCCCATCGTCCAGTTTTATCACAATTGGGTTTTTCTGGCAAGGTTTTTAACGAGGCAGCAACGGAAAGCATACTACGAAGACAACTTCAGCAACAACAAATAAGACCTTCCCACTACGGGGTGGTTAGTTAGTCTTTTTCTTGATAACAAAGTTCCTACTGGGAAGTTAAGTTTGCTATCGAACAGAGATTACCCGACCGTTAACAAGTGCAAGCCACTGGAGGATTGTTAGATAATCTTTGGCTCGATAGCATATATTCCTAAGGGGAAGTGAAGTTTGTTACCTAAATAAAGATTATCTAGCAATTCACTAGAAGAATCCTCGTAGGTGTAGAACTTCCAGTGTTCGAATTAGCATTCTCTGCATTCAGACACTGGGGGGAATGATATGAGGATACGGTAACAACAACTACCACTTCGACCGGAATACGAAACCCAAAAAATAGTTGTATTATCAGGACTAGGGAACTGCGCGTCCAGCCCCATAGAAATAAGTTGTATAAGTTAGCCACAAGAAATCGCAATATCTTTATAGCACAACGAATGCTTATGTACTTTTGAAAATGGAAGGAATAAAGCAAAATCCTTTTGTTTCTATCTTGTTTCTTATCTAACGATGAATTGATTTTACCATCTGATAGTTAAACAAGTACTTCAAATGTTAGTGCCGTAATGAACATGAGACATCCTCTTCAAAAGCGCCGTAAACATAAGAGGGCCCTCTCTTATAAAAATCCTCACGTTAAAGGGTTGATGTCGGAAGAACTTATACCCGAAATCCAAATGCTTTCGGGGGAAATACACTCGAAGTCTTGCACAATCAGACGAAAGTAAATTTTCACAAACCTCTCTTATAAAAACCCTCACGTTAAAGGGTTGATTTCGAAAGAACTTATACCCGAAATCCAAATGCTTTTGGGGGGAAATACACCTGAAGCCTCGCACAATCAGACGCAAAAAATAGATTTGCACAAACCTCTCTTATAAAAATCCTCACGTTAAAGGGTTGATTTCGGAGTAACTTATACCCTAAATTCAAACGCTTTCGGGGGAAAACACACCCGAAGCCTTGCACAATTAAACATAAATAATGAAACTGTAGCACCCCGAAAAATTTCAAAATACTTCAGCGCTATTAAGAAAGTTGATATTTGCTAATTACATTATTTTGTGTGCAGACGAGGACTATTAATATGATGGATATTAATTGGATATTATAATAAGTGTACGAGACATATTATAAGTGACGTGGGGTCTAAGGAGAGCCCTAAGTCTAAGTCAAGTTGGAAAATACATGATAGACTAAAGTTTAAAATGAGTACGCACAAGACCTAATTTTGTACGATCATATCTAGATATATATAAGAAGTTATATGGTGGAAAATCTATCAAATGAAATATCTTCGAGTCTAGTTTCTAACGCTTCAAACCGTTTGTCATTTGGACATTCCTACAAGAAGTTATGATTAACTTTTCAAAGGTTGGCAGTGAAGTACTGTCATAGCATCCAGGTCCGCGTCCGGGCTTCAAAGTGGAGTGAACTGGGGATGTGAAGCATCTGGTTCCGCCTCCAAAACCCAGAAATCTGGGCCTATAAATACAAAATCGGGGGAAGAGAGTATTGGGGGTTAGGGTTCTTGAGATGAAGAAGCGATTTTAAGCTCAAATAAAGTCCAATCAACTAAGGTAAGTTGTTAATGATGTTTTGGGTTGATTATTGCTCAATATACATGAGTTCTAATGTCATTCTTGCATCCAAATGCTAGGTTTCATCATCAAATCCTCAAGAACACAAAAATTACCAAAGTTGTGATTTTTCAAGATTGATCTACTAGAGGTAATTTCAATACTTCAAACTCGTTTATTATGAGTAGTTAGAAGTATTTGTAGCATTTGTTACAAGTTTTAATGGCTAAAAAATTGGATAAAACTCTAGTTAATGGCATCAATAGTACTTTTGAGAAAATAAGAGAGAAGATGAATAGTAATCCTGGCGATGAAATTGATGAATACAATGAACCTATGGAATTATTTGTTAGCAAAAGTTAGAGGTAATCAACTATGTAATCATTTGAATTGTATATTTTACAAGTGTTGACTATGGAAGACGATGGATAGTAACTTGGTAACATTGGATAATTGATGTAGTACCATTAGTGACTTCGAATGGGTATTAAAATATAAGAATGAAATTGAATGGTCTAGCATGTAAATTTATTTGGCGATTTGAATTGTTGGAGGCTTGTAGCCAACTTATGAGCTATATATGGATATTGATCAATATCTTAGGTCATATTTTGATGTAAATAGGATATCTAATTGTAGATATCGACTTTTTGGTGATGTTTCAGCATTTTAATCAACATTGGAATGATGGAAGAGGATTGAAAGCTTGTGAATGTTAATAAAGCGAAAGCAAGGTAAATTGATTAAAACTTACTCTTCTTGAGGGACTTTCTCTAGAAGCATGTTTCAAGTTAATACTTAAGTTATTTGCAAATGTGCTTTCGCGCTTATGGGGACAAACAAGTACGGATGTCTCCATGTACTAAAATATTATATTGCATATGTAGTGTCATGCTGTTTTATAAAATTTTATTTTAAAACTTGTTGGCAAAATGACATTCAAGGTAAATGTTATAAGTTTTTATCAAAACTTACGTGTTGACAAGAGTATAGATATTTTGAATGCTAAAGATAAGTTTTCATGGAAAGTATTTCTTTTAAAAATTAATGAGCAGAATAGCACTTGTGGTATCTTTTAAAGATTGATGTTTAATTGCTAAAGGCTTTAACATGTAAAAGGTTGTTTATTTAATTTTTGTTTAAATGGTTTAGATTTTTTTTATTAATGCTATGATTTGATAAAAATAGATTTTTTGAGGCTACTATGCTATGAATATATTTTTAAAGTATCAACTGTTTTGGGAGTTACTTGTGTTCACCGAGATTGACTTCGGATATATTGTGTTCGTCATCATGAAACTACACATGCCGGTGTAGGCATAGATGGCCACTTTGTGGTATAGACTACGAGAGAATGCTCTCCCTCGAGAGGGCACTATTTTATGCTATTATTAGCATGACTGAGTCGATTCGTACGACACTACGATGAGGTGACCTGAGCAAGTAAGGTCTATGGTACTTGCCGCTAGGAACATAACCTAGTTGACCTTCTTTGCGTCGGTGATGGTATAGTACTCCCAGTGAAAGGTAAGGATGATTTTCTTATGTTTAGGCCTAAGGAGCCGAAAGTGAATTCGATGACTTAAAGCAAATGGAATGATTTTGTATGATTTTATCCAAAATCTTGAGTTGATATGAATGTTTTAAAAGTATATATTTGTAGGTTATATTTTAATTGTCTTTTTATTTAAAATGACAAGTGTCATGAATTGATAAAATTTCTTATCATTTTATATCAAATATTGATGCATTATTTTTATAAAGTTTGTCCCAAGAACTTAAGTTAGAGAGAATCTATGACACTTATTGAGTAACGTTGTGGTGTACTCAGTCCTTAGGGACCCCCCACCCCAGGGCCCTGCTTACTTTACATGTTTCAGGATGAGATATGATACGTGGCATGCGGTCAGGGCTAGGATGACTCTCTTTCTCAGGTATATGGTGAGGCACCACTCTTATTTCGTGGTAGCTATCATGTTATTTTCTTAATTTATGCTAGTCGGGTATTAGCCCAAGTGTTTAATTCTATTCTTTGGTATAGAGGCTCCATAGATAGTTGTTAAAGGTTGTAGCAACGGAGTTGTACACGACATACATAGGAATATATTTATTTTACTTAGTCTCATTGTTATTATCATGAAAGGAGTCAATTGTGATTTCGAATTGGAAAAATGTTTTATCATTTAAGTTAAAAATATATCTATTTTTAAAGAAGTTTCCGCAGTTAAATTGATCTTCATGCATATAATTTGGGTGCATCATATGGTTTGATTCGCTCGGGTTGGTAAGTGTGCCGGTGCCGGTAACATGATTTTGGGTTGTGACAAAAACCTGCGCAAATACTTAAACGAAAAAAAAGACTCAAAGAGGAAACTTGCGCAAATATTTAAACGAAAAGCATGTAAAAGGAAGTCTTATACGATACTTGAACGAAAAAGTGTTCTTATTTACAATAAATTTGCCAAACTGCACAAATATAAAAGTTTGAAAGGGAAAGCAAAAATTAAGTTGTTGCATCTCCGGAACCCGGAGGAAGAGAAGCATCTACGCCCCTAGAATAATGGATGGATTCTCCGGCGGTTTGATATTTTGGCCTTCGTCATTTTAGCCTTCAGCAGCATCGACTTTTGGTTCCTCTTCAGTTCCCGAGAACTCAGATTCGGAACCAGAAGAATCGGTAGCATCAAGCCCGGCCGGAAGACCCCTTCTTAAGTTAACTCCAGCTCACGGGCCTTAGCGATTTCGGCATCAAAGTCAATGACACCTGCTTTGGCCTCTTCCAAGTTTTTTGTCCTCATGCTATACATAGCATATGTTTTCTCAACAATGAGGGAAGCCGCCTGGCACTGAAGTTCTTTTTTTAGTTGATCGACCTCGGTAGAAAGGTTATCCCGCGCGGATCTGGTGGACCGAAGGCTGATATCGAGCTCATGGATAGTAGAGCTAAAAATTCTATTATGCTCACCGGTCTTCTTATTTCTCTCCTCCAACCGGGCATGCCTCTCCTCAGTAGTAGCAATTTCTTCAGTTTTGGAGTGTAAGGCCACCTCCATGTTATTCAATCTTTCTATAGAGGCAGCCTCGCGATCGGATGCATCAAGAATGGCAACCTCAACCCATTTGGCCTTAGCTTCTTCAAATTGCACCCTTAACTGGGCGTTCTTTTGGCCAAGGGTCACTACATCTTGCTCGCTTTGCTTCAACCAAGCCTCCAACTCCACGGCCTGTGCCTCCAGTTTTTAGAGGCGAGCAGCGGTTTGTCTCACTCGGCCAAAAGTTAATCCCGTTCAGAGATAAGTTCCTCCTTTTCGCGTATCAGCCTTTGAAGGACCTCGGAAGTAAGAAAGTTGGCCTGTAAAACAAAGATGCAAATTCAAAAACCTGCCACAACAAAGATAAAAGAAACAATCAAGAAAATGAGGATTATACCGCCACTGCGTTGTGCATGGCATTATTCAGAAAACACTACCAAGAAAGTTTACACTTCATTCCTATCTTTTTCTGAAGCCAAAAGCTTCAGATAGTTTGCAAGTTCCTCCGGCCGGGATAACAAATGGCATCTGGTAGAAACCAAGAGAGTAACGCTCCTCCTCCTTTGAGGATCTTCTGGGGACAGCATAATTTTGCCCCAGGTTCCCATAAACTGGGGACTGGGGAAGAGGAACTTCTTCGTCTCGGGTAACTACAACTGGTGAAGATGATGTAGCAGCTGCTGGTGGCAGAAATAGAGTTGGTGAAGAAAGAGATGAAGCTGATGGCGTTGAAGGATGAGAAGCGGCTGCGGCAAGCGCAATGCTGGTTTGGTTGCTTATCAACCGAAGACGGCACGGACCCGTTACTCATCCTCACGGTACCAGGTACGACGACTGGGATTTAGAAACGGGAGTTGAGAGTCTCCACCATATCATACTCCCCCTAGAGTGCCGAGGCATCGTCTTCGGTTGGTGTGACTAACTCAGCAAATTGAGCATTTTGTTAAGCTGTCCTCTATGTAGAGAAGAACTATCATCACTAGCTTCTCTATCATCATCAATAACCATGGTATATATGGGTGACTTGGGCACGACGCTCAACACCATAGCATCTGAAGACGACTCAGGCATGGCACTCCTTGCCCTTTTATTTTTTTCCCCGGTCGTGGAGGAACTTCTCCTTTTTGGTTGCTTGTTCTCCAGCCGTGGACTCTGAGAAGAAGCACTTGCAGCATAAGTAGGCTTGGAGACGCCTATTCGTGTAAAAGCCTCCTGCAGCAGCCTCGCCGCATCAGCAGGATTAGCCAAACATCCTCCTCGGGGACGACAACTGAGCCCTAGGGCAGACCTAAACTCAACAAAGGAAAAAAGGGTTAATTAGCTTCTTTATGCGAAAGGGAAAAAGCAACGTGAGTTAAAACTACCATGATTTTTGGCCTTCTGATAAGTGGGGATTTTGTCTACTTATTAGCACCTTTTAGCTTTTGTTTTAGTCTAAAAACGTTCAATTGTGTTCCGGAAAACTAATGAAATGTGCTTAATCGCAGGAATATTGGAAAGTGAACTCCCGAGATGAAATCCAACTCAAGGAGTAATCTGAACTCAAGGACACAGAAGCTCAGAAGTTTGGATCGCAGAATATCATCTACAACCGTAGAGTATGAAGCAAAGGCCAGCAGAAAAAGTTGCAAAGTGCGGTCCGCACATGAATTGTGCGGCCGTAGAAGCTGGGTCAGGAGCAAAGTTCGGAGAGTCTGCATTTCAAGACCATCAAAACTGCGGACCGCACAATTATTGTGCGGACGCAGAAGTAGAGCTATGCGGCTGCAGTTACAATTGTGCGAACCACAGAAGAGCAAGGTGCGGCCGTAGTTACAAATCTGCAGACCGCAGAAAGAGTGCAGTGTGGCCGCGGTCCAAAATTATGTGGTCGCAAATTTCTAATCCTGTCAATCTGAAGAAAAGTGCGGACCGCACATGGATTTGTGCGACCGCAGAACCTCCGAAATGGCATTTTTGTCCGAGATTTCCAGCCCTGTATAAATAGACAAGTTTCACATTTTTAGGCTAACTTTTGACATCAGCAGCTACAGTAGTCGTTTCTCTTTTCTTTTTTAGTAGTTTTTCATATTTTGAGATATTTCAACATAGATTTTGTCATTCGATTTTGCAATATGAGTTTAATTAGCATCTCTTCCTCTATTTCTTCAATTTCAAGCATGAGTAGCTAGATTTTTACTATGGTTGTGACCAACCCTAGCGTGTAAACCTTATGGGTGTTTGATTTAGTGCTTGTTTATGGTTGGGTGTTTATTATTTATCCTTGTTCATGCTTTAATTTGTGGAATTAGTGGTTGCAAATATTAGTTCATGCATATTTGACTTAGTCTTTACTTGAAAAATAGAGATTTAGTCTAGGAAAACTTGGCTAACAAGAAAATGGGTCAATCAAGAGATTGATAATCCAAATTAAAGGGTTCAACCTAGAGATAGTAATAACCCGACTTGATCTTTTATCAACCATTTTGTGCAACACCCATTTGGACTTGAGAAAACCAAATTGGGCAAAGTCACTCTTTGAGCGAGAGGTATTGAGTGGTAATTGAGTGTTGATAGCTATAATACACCCCGACCAACAAAACAAGCTTTTAAGGTTTATATCCCATTAGGCAAACACCTAGGTGAAGGTTATAGCCCTAGGCTTTGTACAAAACTTGAAAAACAACCAAAAATAATTTCCTAGTTTCATTTCTTAATCTTGCAATCTTACTTTAAATTAGACCTAGAAACAACCCAAATTTGTGGAAGTGTAAATTGAGATAGTTCACACTCATAGACTACAATCTATACTCCTAAATCCCACGTATAGCTCCCTGTGGAATTCGACCCCGATTCCTTGTTATGTATTACTATTGCAATCGTCCATTTCATAACCTTGAATTGAGGTGTGACTTTGAAGAGATCAATTTTTGGTGCCGTTGCCGGGGAGCTAAAAATGATTTAGCTATATATTTGGTTTTGTTTGTGAACCGTCTTCTTTTTCCTTCCGTATTACTGATTTTTGTGAATCAATTATAGGTGCAACAATGGCTAACAACAATGATCAACTCGGAAACATGCCTTTGGGGGATGTGGATGTTGATTATGACCAAGTTGAAGAGGTTCCTCTTGAACCTCAAGAACCTAGAAGAGGTCGGGCGCCTAAAGACAGCGTCCCAATTCCACCCCCACCTCCACCAAGAGCGGCTCCACATCGGGTGTTGCCGAATGAAGGGTATGCAAGTGCCATAGTCCCGCCCCGCATTAGGGTGGGCAACTTTCAAATTACAAATTTAATGCTTACATTACTAGAGCAACGAGGATTCTTCACCGGGGCTCCAAGTCAAAATGCATACAAACACTTGAAGGGGTTTGTGGACACTTGTTAGGGGAGTAAACAGACAAACGTCTTCGAGGATGCTTTAAGGTTAAGGCTATTTCCCTTCTCTCTATGGGGGAAAGCCTTGGATTGGTTAGAAAGATTGCCAAATCATTCCATCCACATGTGGGATGAGTTGGCAGATCTCCCGGGCATATGGCTACTCTTAGAGATGGGATTTTCTAGCATTCAAACAAGAGCTCAATGAGCCATTACATGAGATATGGGGGCGGTATAGGATAATGGCCAAAGAGTGCCCCAATAATGACATGATTGAAGCTATGATTCAACAAACTTTCTATCGGGGGATCAAGACGACCAATCAGTGCGTGGTAAATCAACTTGCCGGTGGAAATTTCATAACAACGCCGTATGCGGAAGCTTGTGAGATTTTAGATGAAATGGCGGGCACATCATCGGCATGGCAAAGTCGGGCAAATGTGCCTCAAGGTGATCCAAATGTGATTCACCTACATAAAGAGTTGCATGATCATGGGCAAGCTAATGCCAAATTAACCACCACAATGAATCAATTAGCAAAGGCTTAATTTCAACAAGTGCAAAGTCCTAAGCAAGTCAATTCCATGGAGGGAGTAAGCATGATGGTGAACAAAGAAGGACCAAGAGTCAACAAGTGCAAAACTGAATGGAGAATTATGTGCAAGAAGATAGTGGGTTTGATCAAGATGAATCTTACAATGAATAAGAGGAGGAAGTGCAATATGTGAACAACTTTCGAGGGTAAAGAAATAACTATCAATGCCCGAATAAACAACAATACCGACCTCAAGCTAATCAAGGTAATTGGAATTCTAATAACCAAGGCAATTGGAGTTGTAGCAACAATCAAGGGAATTGACATAATAACAACAACCAAGGAAATTGGAGTGGAGGAAATAACCAAGGTAATTGGAGTGGCAACAAACAAGGATATTAGGGAGGTAACAATCAAGGGGGGGGGGGGGGCGAACAATAATCAAGGAAATCAGGGGTCGGGCTTTCAAAGGACCCCGATGTATCAACAACCGAGCAACCTGCCTCCTTATCCTTCCAACAATGAAATGGAGAGTATTGAGAATATGTTCAAGAAAATGATGGAGAAGAATGCCGATTCCGATGCCCAACTTGCCTCCAACAATACATCAATCCGTAATTTGGAAGTTCAAATGGGGTAAATCTCTCAAGCTCTTAATACTTGTCCTAAGGGGGCACTACCAAGTTACACGGTGGTGAACCCAAAGGGTGGGAACAACACGGGACATGCCTTGGCCGTTACTACAAGGAGTGGGAAAGGTGGGAATATACCCAACTCTAGTCAAAGGAAACTTGTGGATGATGAGCAAGTGGTACAAGAAGATGAGACTCCAAACAATGTGGTGCAAGCAAATGATGAAGTGCGGATTGATATTGATGACAATGTGGGAGAGACTCAAGAGGAAGTGAAACCGTCTAGGGATCACATTATTGACATACCGGAACCGGTAGTGCAAAAGGCTAAGGCACCGTTGCCTAAGCCTCCTCCTCCATATCCTCAAAGGCTTGCCAAGAAAAATGGCGAAAATCAATTCAAAAAGTTCATTGACATGATGAAGAGTCTATCGATCAATGTGCCATTGGTTGAATCTTTGGAGCAAATGCCCGATTATGCAAAGTTTATGAAGGATTTGGTGACAAAGAAGCGGTCGATGAATTGTGAAACTATAAAAATGACTCATCAAGTGAGTGCAATTGTGCATTCAATGGCTCCTAAATTGGAAGAGCCCGGTGCTTTCACAATACCTTGTACCATTGGTAATGCCGAGTTTGCGAAAGCTCTTTGTGATCTTGGGGCAAGTATCAATTTGATGCCCTATTCGGTTTTCAAGACTTTTGGAATTGAGCAACCAAGACCCACATCTATGAGATTACAAATGTCCGATCGCATCATGAAGAGACCATTGGGAGTCATTGAAGATGTGTTGGTTCGTGTTGATAAATTCATTCTTCAGGCGGATTTTGTCATTCTTGATTGTGAAGTTGATTATGAGGTGTAAATTATTCTTGGTAGACCTTTCCTTGTTACGGGGAAGACTCTAGTTGATGTTGAAGCCGGAGAACTTACCTTCTGGGTTGGTGATGAAAAAGTGGTTTTCCATGTGTGTAAGTCTATGAGGCAACCCAATAGCAATGAGGTGTGCTCTTTCATGGAATTGGTGACCAATGTGATTGTGGATGAAACAAGTGCTGTGATGAATGTTGATGATACGTTGGAGGCCATCTTGCTCAACTTTGATGATGACGACATGGATGGCTTCGTGGAATGTGTGAACTCTTTGCAAGGAATGGGATCGTACACTTATGAACCTCGCAAATTGTCCTTGGATCTTAAAAATAGGACAACTCCTACAAAGCCTTCGATTGAAGAGCCTCCTATCTTGGAGTTGAAGCCATTGCCTCCACATCTTCAGTATGAATTTCTTGGCCCTTCTTCTACTTTACCGGTTATTATTTCCTCTTGTTTGACTAACGTGCAGGTAGACTCTACACTAGCGGTGCTACAAAAGAGGAAGAAGGCTATTGGATGGACATTGGCGGACATTCGGGGGATAAGACCCGCATTTTGCATGCACAAGATTAATTTGGAAGAAGGTGCCAAACCATCTATTGAACATTAAAAGAGACTTAATGAAGACATGCAAGAGGTTGTGAAAAAGGAGATCATCAAATGGTTGGATGCCGGGTTGTCTACCCCATTTCCGATAGTTCGTGGACTTCTCTGGTTCAATGTGTACCAAAGAAAGAGGGCATGACAGTGGTCACCAATGACAAGAATGACTTGATTCCTATAAGAACGGTGACCAGGTGGAGAGTGTGCATGGACTATTTTAAGCTCAACAAAGTCACAAGGAAGTATTATTTTCCACTTCCTTTCCTAGATCAAATGCTTGATAGATTGGCCGACCGTGCTTTCTATTGTTTCCTTGATGGGTATTCCGGCTACAACCAAATTCTCATTGCTCCAGAGGATCAAGAGAAAACTATCTTTACATGTCCTTATGGTACTTTCGCTTTCAAACATATGACATTTGGATTGTGCAATGCACCGACAACTTTTCAAAGGTGTATGATGGTGATATTCACGGACATGGTGGAGGATTACCTTGAAGTCTTCATGGATGACTTCTCAGTGGTCAGGAATTCTTTTGATGATAGTCTTGCAAACCTAGATAAAGTGTTAGCAAGATGTGAAGAAACAAATTTGGTGCTCAATTGGGAGAAATGTCATTTCATGGTTGAGGAAGGCATTTTCCTTGGCCACAAAATCTCGAAGAATGGCGTTGAAGTCGACAAGGCAAAGATTGAGGTGATTTCTGAACTTCTACCTCCAACTTCGGTGAAGGGCGTGCGGAGTTTCTTAGGCCACACGGGGTTTTACCGGCGTTTCATCAAGGATTTCTCTAAAGTGGTGAACTCGTTGTGCAAGCTTTTGGAGAAAGATGCTAAGTTCCACTTCAATGATGATTGCATGAGAGTCTTTGAATTGTTAAAGTTCAAGTTGACTACTACTCCCATTATCACCACTCCGAATTGGAGTGTTCATTTTGAGCTCATGTGTGATGCAAGTGATGTAGCGGTTGGGGCCGTTTTGGGTCAACGCATCAAAAAGATTTTTCATCTGGTCTACTATGCTAGTAAAACCATGAATAGTGCCCAAGTCAACTATACCGTTACGGAGAAAGAGCTCCTTGCCATTGTGTTTGCTATTGAGAAGTTCCGCTCGTACTTGATAGGTGCAAAAGTGTCACGCCCCAACCTCGGGAGGCACGACCGGCACTCAATCGAGTGAACTCAACTGAGCAAGCCTTATTAACACTTTCTACCCAACTCAATATGATTAAGGAATCCGGCTTTCAATTAATTAGACAATAGCAAAATCGAACATTCAACATTGTTAGTTCATTTGTATATCACAAACCTTAAATCATGGCTAAGTTTCCAAGATTTTATACAGTTACAATTTATAGAAACCAGAGTTTAGAGTTACTACATAGTTCACAGACCCATCCAACACCCATACATAACCCACACATACGTCTACGGAGCCTCTATGGATGCAAAAGACAAATTAAGACAACGCCGGCAACAAGGCCCCGGCTATACCTCAAAAGTGGAAGTCTACAACAAAAGATGTACAACATAACCCCCTTGAAGGAAAAAGGAGCTCACCAACACTTCGAGAGGAGGACACTCCGCTATGCGCGATCGGCAATGTCTGCTATAGAGCCACCTACATTCATCTAAAAAAGTAGCGCCCCCGGCAAAAGGGACGTTAGTACCATGGAATAGTACTAGTATGCATAACTAAACACCATCTAGTTAGAAAGAACTTTCATACAATAATAAGGAAATCACAAGTATAACTCAAAACTTTAAACGATCACCACATTATCAAATGAAAGAATCGTACAATTTTCACATCCTTTTTATCCATAGCTTTTAGTTTGAGGAATTTCACACTATTCATCATTGTTCACAATACCACCGCTATCTTAAGCGGAGTCCGATCTCAACCCGATCAGCTAGGTTGCCTCATTTGAGACATATACTTTAATCACAATCTCATTCTCCCTTTTTTCGGAATTCATTCACAATACCACCGCTATCATGAGCGGAGTCCGATCTCGGCCCGATTGACTAGGCCGCCTTACCAAGGCGTTGTTCCCTTCTCATTAATCATCTCGTTTCAATCTTTGTTTCACATATAAGTCATTTCATAGGCACTTGGGGCCACAACTATCACATCGTTCTTGGCACTAGCCCGCATTTCACATCGTTCCCAATTTCAATATTAACTTTGCCATTTAGGACAGTAGGTGCACACAAGAGCTATTTAAATTGTAAGCATAGATAAGACTTCACGTAGATGGCACAACAACGCAATCTTCAATCTAAATTTAAGGTCTAAATATTTCAATACAAAATTCATATCTTTTGCCCCTTTCAAGTTATCAAGATAGAACATTGATCATGTTGAGACACCTCTTTCATGCATATAAGGTTACAACACCAATTCATGTAATATACAATCAATTCAAGAACCCAAACTTTAGCCTTGCCGCATTTACACAAGCACCAATGGAGCTCAATTTCTAAAAGACGGGGTTTTAGCCATACATACCTCAATAGAGCTTTCCTTAAATTCTTACGAGGTTCCGAGACTCTTAGCGACTTCAATCTATTTTATAAGAATTACAAATCGAACCAAGAATTAGAGACATGGTTAAGACTTTTGCTCGTTCAGGTATATTATCAAGCACCAAGTGTGCATTGTGATCTTAGGCCCCCTTTTTGTAAGAGATTTCTTCAATGTTATACTCCAATTGTTATCTTTTTAGTTCACATCCTCCCCATACCCCATTATCTTTTATGCATGCAAGATTATCAGCCCCTTTAAATAGAAATTTCGAAATTATAGATTATGGAACAAGTTCTTACCTTTTTAGGGTGAAGATGTAGCAAATTTTCTTGACATCTTCAAGAATTTGGGGCAAGAGTTGAGTGGGGACTTGATGAAGATCACTCCCTCTCTCTCTAGAACTTCCTTTCTCACTTTATTTTTAGTAAAATAACATAGAAAAGGTCGGATGGGGTGTTTTAATGGGATGGGGTCGGGTTTTAAAAGTTAGAAAATAGGAGCCCCGACACAATCTACGATCGCATATGTGATCGCATACCTGACATGCGGCCCGCAAAATGGACCGCAAAAATGGTCCCAAAACCTGAACACACCGTCTGGGTATGCGACAGAAATGCAGTCCGCATACCTATTTTGCGGTCGCATAATGCACCGCAGAACTGCCCCTCGCAAAATTCCAAGGGGATTATGCGATGACTATGCGGCCCACATATTGATTATGCGATCGCATAAGTGGCCGCATAGTTGACCTCAAAATTGACCAACACACTGCTTCACTCTGCGAAGACTATGCGGTCCGCATAGCTGTTATGCGACGCATTCTGGACCGCAGAATCACACTTTTCTGGAAAACATTATTCCTTGACTTTTTAATGTATAGATCAGTCCAAAGGGTCCGAACCGCGGCGAGCTTAACTTGGCACTACGAGCTCTCGGGTTTTGAGTAGAAATTTCCACGGGGCCTTACAAAAAGTAATTATGGTATGCTCAAATTACTTCTAGAATTCTTCAATTTTTAGTTTAATTTACAATTTGTTAGTAATTTTAGGTCATTTGTTATTAGAAGTCAATTTTGCAAACATGTGGGGTTTTAATTGTGTGGGTCAATTGATAATTGCTCTATGGGGTATGGGTGCATTGATTTTCATGCTTAACTGTTAATACCCTGTCAAATTTGTGCAAAAACTTGAAAACCCTAGACCTCTATACGTAAAAGTTTTAAAATTTATGGCCGCACAAGAAATTGTGCGGTCCACAAAAGTTGAGACTAGGGTACTTGGTCAAGCATGAATCTGTGGACCGCACTTAAAATTGTGCAGACCGCAGAAATTCCATCGCGGCCGCAGAAATGTGGGTGCACCCGCAAAACAGCCCAATCTTTGTCTTCAGAGAGTTGGAATTTTTGGGACTCTAATGTGCGGCCGCAATAGAAAATGTGCGGACCGCACTTATGTTCTGCAGTCGCACATGAAAATATGCGGACCGCAGATCCAGTTCTGCGGCCGCAAGATCAAATTGTCCGCATTGTCATGCCTGCAGCCGCACTTGTAATTATGCGAACCGCACTTCCCCAACCTGCAATCATATTTCACACTACGTTCATTGTCTGTTTTGAACTTGAATTACAACTGACTTCTGCTGCTGTTTGTTACAGAAAATGGTTAGATCTCGTGGCCGTGGAGATACTTCAAAGCGGAGGGGTGAACATTCTAGAGGCCGAGGCAAGAGTGCCTTACCCCTCGCCTTTCAAAAGATTATAACCAAGAAGGCGACAGCCGGCCGAATAAGAAATGCAGAGCCTGCTGAATCCAGTTCTTATGTCACGTCTAGGGAAGCATCTGAGGGAAACTCGATTGAAGAGCAGTAGACTGTCCAATCAAAGCCACCGGGGAGACTTCAACTCCGGGACGAGCCTTCGACATCAAAAAGCACCTACGGCGGTTCGGAGAGTGCTAGTCAGGCTTCGGAGCCTTCCTCTACATATGTCCCCGAGGCACCAGCGACTTTAGTTGATGATATTCCAAATGATGGCCGAGGGGGTGATACCGTAGTTGCCGGCCTTGAGAGTTCAAATAAGAAAGAGGTTTGGGAGGACCGGTTCGTCAGTCTAGCTGCCTCACTAGCTTTCGAGAGTGGTGGCCGGTGAGATCGCTCACTCTTGAGCAACAGTTCCAATTGAAAGACCTTGACAAGTATAATCCAGTGGTCTTGAGACAGTTCCAAGAGCGAAAAGGGTGGATGTGGTTCACCTAGAGTGTAGTGGAAGCCAAGGAGTATCTAGTTCGTTAATTCTACGCCAATGTGGCGCACATAAAGGAAGGGACCAAAGCGAGGAATCTGAAGGTGAGATGTGACCAGAACACACTGAACACCTACTTAGGGTTTGAGGACATTGAGCCTGTGCAGTACTTGGAAAAGCTAGTAATGGGAGATACAGCTTAACCATGGCTAGCTGAGATTCTTGCAGCCTCAGGGCCACTGCCACCAGGGATCACGACAGGGGTTCCTATTCAGCGGAACACCCTAAACTTCGAGGCGAAGGGATGGCAAACCTTCGTATGCAGCCGACTAGACCCGTGCCAGAATGAAACAAACCTTCCTATCTAACGGGTAGTTCTAGTCGCCTCTATTATGGCCGGGTACCCGATCAATATGGGTGCCATGATATCGGCCAACTTGTCTATGGTCGCCAGGCAAGCTGATACCCCCTACCCGTATCCTAACACCATCATTGAGTACCTTACAGATGCACGGGTGTAGCCGAAGGATTTTGACACAAAGGTTCGAGCTAAGAAGCCCTTGTCATGGTATTCTCTGATGGATGCACACAACCCTAAGAGAAAGGGTCTCCCGACTATCACCATTGGCCAGTTTGATGAGCCATCGGTGGTACCGACAGAGACAACTAATATGTCGTCCACTTCAGTAGAGCCTTCAGCCAGTGCAGCTGCCATGCCCCTACCTTCAGCCTCAGTGCCTTCCACCTCGGCTTTGAAGTCGGTGTCTATGCCTGCTGCTCCACTATATTCGCTGTGAGTCTCCTAGACACTGGCGAGCCTAAAAAACTGGATGTAGATAGCCACTGCAAAGCTGTCTGACATTTCCAGTACTGTTGCAGCCTAGTCATCCATTCCGGCTCACCAGATTCCTCCGACAATGGAGGAGCCATTGAAGAATCTCTTGGAGAACCAAACCACCATAATGAACACCTTGGTAGCACATGGTTCAGTGATTGAGGATCTGGGAAAGCAGGTAAAGAAAATGAGAAAATCCCAGGCATCCAAGAAATCAGTTGACGGGCTGAGAAGAGAGGTGACCAAGATAGCAGCAGCTGGAGATCGTCCATTTGACATGTTGACGGAGTTAGATCCAGCAGCACCAGCAGATCCAGTGGCACCAGTTGGCCAGTCTGAGGAGCCAGACCTGGCTGCCGACATTGCCGAGGCGGTGCGCCAAATGTTCACCAATCCAGCTACTCCTAGAGTCGAGAATGATGAGATCCAGTTAGAGAAGACTGAGAGCGGTGACGCTGCTATAGACACAGAGATGTCCAAGGCCACATAGGGATTCTTCTTCACTCTTACCCTTCCTTACTCTTATTTTGCTATGCATTGGGGACAATGCTTATTTTTATTCGGGGGATGGAGTTTATTTGAGCTATTTGGATGATTCTTAGACATTTGGTTTGTAATAACTTACAATATTTTCTTTCTCTCCTTATTCAGTATATATTCTCTCCTTTCTCTCATGATGTATATATTCTCACTTTTCCTCTCTCATTATGTATATTCGTTACGCTTTTAGTTGTTTTGCTTTGTATCTTCTTTATTTTGTTTTCTTATTAATTAATGTTTGATTTAGTAGCTTTTTTTTTAGTTAGTAGCATCTTTTTATGTTTTGGTGGACAATAAACTTTTGGTTTTCTTAATGCCACAGTTCTTTCCAAAGGTAGTTTTTGTGTGAACCGGGTGACACTTCCCAACAATGGATGGCGTGACAACCTTCTTAAGGGATTGAGTCCGTCTATGGTGTCTAGGTAGTAATAATGAATAAAAAGACCTAATTAAGTCAAACTCGAAGAGTCAAACATGCTTCATTTGACACCAACAAATTTAACTACGCGCTTATGGTTAGAGACAAGGATTTTTACAAGAAAATAGCTCTAGTTAGTGACTTTGTGATTCTTGTGTTGACTTTGATACCATCGAGTGGTCTAATTGGACCATAGTGATCTACGATCTTGAATGTGGTCGCTGTGGGCTCTCGACTCTATCCTCTTTAATAATCTAGTTTCGTGAGGGGTGAGATTCTTTGTTGCTAGTCCGAGTACTTGTGCGGAAGGTCTAGAACTAATTCCGAATGTGTTTCTAGGCAAAGTTTTAAGTTTTCCTTGACTTGAGAAGTGATTGTAGGCTCTTCTAGACCCGCTTGAAATTTTCCATTGCCCACCAATGTTGTTATCCCTAGTCAAACCATTTGAGCCTAAAACCTTTCTCATTCGATAACCATGTTACAAGCCTTTACCCATTTTGTCATGACCCTCTCTTGGCACCCGAGCTTTCCTTAACACTTTTGTGAAACAATTGTCTAAAAATGTAAGTTGGGGGAGAGACGAGGAGTTTGAAAAAGGTATCAAGGCACAAAAAGAGAAAAGAAATGAAGAGAAGGAAAGGCAAGAAAAAAGAAAGAACAAAAAGAAAATTGCAAAAAGAAAGTGAATAAGTTGAAGAGTTGAAGGGTTTCAAAGAATAGTAATGATGCAAAGCATGGAGAAGTCAAAGAAGGAGAAAATGAATATCATGACCAAGAAAGGGTGATGTTAAGTCTCTCTAGTTCCCCTAAGGAAAGAATATGCCTCAAAGAGTTGGCAAAGCATGAGCCGAGAAAATAAAATGGAGTGCTTAAGGAAAGATAAACCTGTTCTATCATAGCGTATCCAACTTAGTCCAAAAGCCTTCATTACATTTCCAAAAAGCCCTACGTGATTTCAAGCCAAGTGAACTTACATTAGTGGTGATCTACATGAGGGGCATGCTTATGGTACCAGAAGCCGTACTTGTGTCATTCTCTTGAGAGAGATGAGTGAACCTTTCGTAAAATTGAATTGACTGCTAAATTCTTAAGTAAGCTTGGCAAATGGAGAGTAGAGGAGGAGGATTTTGGGATCCACCATGACCTACAAGATAGAGCGGAAGTCCTTGATGAGCTAAGACAACCCTTGATGCTCGAATGACACATTAGAGCTATATGTACATAAATGTTTAACTTGTTGCCTTATCAATAATGCATGAGTGGTGTGGGTAATTGTTGGTCCCAACTGAGGTGTAAATGATTCACCCATGGCTGGCTATAATGTCCTTTAGCTTTTGGAGGTGGGAACTATTTTGTTTGCTTGAGGACAAGCAAAGACTTAAGTTTGGGGGAGTGATAAGTGGGTATTTTGACTACTTATTAGCGCCTTTAGCTTTTGTTTAAGCCTAAAAGCGTTCAATTGTGTTTTCGAAAACTGATGAAATATGCTTAATTGCAGGAATATTGGAAAGTGAACTACCGAGATAAAATCCAACTCAAGAAGGAGTAATCTGAACTCAAGGACACAAAAGGCACAAAAGCTCAGAAGTGCGTACCGCAGAATATCATCCGCGGACGTAGAGTATGAAAGAAAGGCCAGCAGAAAAAGTTGCAAAGTGCGGTCCGCACATGAATTGTGCGGCCGCAGAAGCTGGGTCAGGAGCAAAGTTCAGAGAGTCTGCATTTCAAGACCATCAAAACTGCGGACCGCACAATTATTGTGTGGCCCCAGAAGAAGAGCTATGCGGACTCACTTACAATTGTGCGAACCGTAGAAGAGCAAGGTACGACTGCAGTTACAAATCTGCGGACCGCAATGCAACCGCAGTCCAGAATTATGCGTCCGCAAATTGCAAATCCTATGAAGCTGAAGAAAAGTGCGGACCACACATGGAATTGTGCGGTTGTAGAAACTCCGAAAGGGCATTTTTGTCCGAGATTTCCGGCCATGTATAAATAGTCGAGTTTCACATTTTTAGGTCAATTTTTGACATCAGCAGCTACGGTAGCCATTTCTCTTTACCTTTTTAGTAGTTTTTCATATTTTGAGATATTTTAACATAGATCTTGTCATTTTAATTTTACAATATAAGTTTAATTAGCATCTGTTCTTCTATTTCTTCAATTTCAAGCATGAGTAGCTAGATTTTTACTAGGGTTGTGACTCGATCCTGGTGTATAAACCTTATGGGTGTTTGATTCAGTGCTTGTTTATGGTTGGGTGTTTATTATTTAGCCTTGTTGATGCTTTAATTTGTGGAATTAATGGTTGCGAATATTAGTTCATGCCTATTTGACTTAGTCTCTACTTGAGAAAGAGAGACTTAGTCTAGAAAAACTTGGCTAACAAGAAATTGGGTCAATTAAGAGATTGATAATCCCATTTAAAGGGTTCAACCTAGAGATAGTAATAACCCGACTTGAGCTTTTATCAACCGTTTTGTGCAACACCTATTTGGACTTGAGAAAGCCAAATTGGACAAAATCACTCTCTGACCGAGAGGTATTGACTGAGTAATTGAGTGTTGATAGCTATAATACACCCCGACCAACAAAACAAGTATTAAGGTTTATATCCTATTACGCTAACACCTAGGTGATGGTCATAGCCCTAGGCTTTTTACAAAACTTGAAAAACAACAAAAAACAATTTCCTAGTTTCATTTCCTAATCTTGCAATCTTAGTTTAAATTAGACGTAGAAACAACCCAATTTTGTGGAAGTGTAAATTGGGATAGTTCACACTCATACACTATAATATACACTCCTAAATCTCACGTATAGCTCCTTGTGTAATTCGACTCTGACTCCTTGTTGGGTATTACTAGTGCAATCGATCGTTTCATAACCGTGAATTGAGGTGTGACTTGGACGAGATCACCTTCTACTCGTATTTGAGGGCTAGTCCTTTCCACTTGTGGGTTTCAGGCATAGTGACATCCATAATTTTTTGGATCCACTGTCGCGCCCCGTTTTCTCACAAAAGCGGGTTTTGACGTGTGACAACTCTTTTAAAGGAGGTATTAAAAGAGAAGAGTCGCTACCTAATGATTTTTAAGGTGCGTTAGGGCACCTATTTGCGAATAACTCTGTTTGAATAGTCAACGCCACCAAAGATCGGGTAAGGGCTCAAATTACCTCAAATAGAAGGTGTTAGGAACTCTTCGAGGTCCACAACTGTGGGTCCCAGCCGAATTTTAAACTATGTGGATTATGTAATTAAGCTAGGCGATCAAATAAGCAAAGAAAAATACAGAAATGGAAGATTCTTATTATAGCACATAAGAATAAATAATTGGTACGAATCTTAAAGATTACAAGTGTACAAATGCATTAGTCTATGTTAAATGACTAAATATAAATGGCGAGTATATAAAGAAAAGGGGGGGGGGGGGAATCCTAAGTTTTTCAGCCTAAAGGATCACCCCGTGCAACATAAATAATACTTCGCAACTCCCTTAAGGTAGGGGTTACACATATTATTTAGCAGGCGCAAACTATCATCTCCTGCTACCCAATTACTATGTTGAAGTTGTTACTTAAAGGCGTTCTAGTTCAATTCTAAACCGTCTCCTATGTGTGCACTACTCGTCCCATGCTTATGGTTCAGGAGGCTTTGGACCTAGTGGTTCTAGACTCGACTTAGGTTGCTCAAAATGATAAAACTAAGTGACAATCAAAACATATAGGACTTTACATAAAGACAATTAAAGGCCCAGGTTAGCCTCCACACATAAACTACAAATGCACGCGGGCAGTTTAAGTAGTACATAGTTTTGGAATCGAGACTTAGAGTCATATAGGCATGATTTCTAGGTGATTCTACATTCCAGTATCATACATGCAATGTTATTGTTCTAAATAGCTTAGGCGAGGAGCAGTAAACTGTTTGCAATCCCAGAATTATTAGCGTTATTTTATAAATAGGCGTCTCAGGCATGTGACACTATCCTATAGGCATGATTTCTAGTAATTGCATAGATGAGCAGTGAAACAGCCTTGTTGATCCCATAAACAGCTCTCATGTGAGTGGCAGCATCATATAGACAGGATATCTAACGATTGACCATTATTCTTGACTTTATAACACTTTGCTCCTATAGGCATGTCATCTAGGCGGGGCAGTGTAATGAAAACAACAGAAGTAGTTGATTAAAAGATCAGTGTCCTATAGTCATGATATCTAGATGGGCAGTACACTATAAGTAATAGAAGCAATTGACCAACTAATTATTTGAAGTCCTATAGGTGTGGTATCTAGGTTAACAAAAGCATATATTATACATCCTATAGGCATGCCGTCTAGGTGTGCACAGTAGTAGACATGGGTAGCAAGTATGGCCTTTGAATGGTGTAAGTATAAGACAGGTTCAGTGGGGTGTGTGATTTCCTATAGGCATGATTTCTATGAGTGTGTAGAACAAGATTGCTTCAAAACGAATAGCAAACAAGAAACATTTAGACCCTATAGACATGTTTTCTACCCTTTCATGCAAGTATTAGAATATCCCAGCCCCTTTTTATTGACATCCCCATCATTTGTTATTACAAGTTATTACAGCTTGAACGAAGTAATCAAATACGAATAATTACATAAGAAGGCAACTATAGGCCCAATGATAGGCCCGGTACAGATAACCCAGTGCTTTCCAGGCCTTCGACAGTTCCAATCGACTCAAAACCCAGCTCATAAAACCAATAGTAAGTCTGAATCCAGCAGCCAAGCCCAACATCGCAGAGAACAGACACCAAACCCAAACGAAGGATTCTCACATGATTATAAGCAACAGACTATATGTTGATCTAACTAAACAGAGCAGGAAGTCCATATACTTAGTTCATAAGACTGTAAAGCTAATTATCACTAAGTCATACAGACAAACTCATATGGCATGCTTGTCACGCCCCGAACATGGGGGCGAGACCGGCACCTGATGCCTCACCTATCCTTGTGTACCAACTTAAGACTAAGGGACACTACACATGTTATATCATAATTTTGCCATGGGCCACATTGCAAGACAAATGCGAATATTGACTAAATATCAATATAAAGCTGGGCCGACAAGGCCGTCATAATTATTGCAGCTGACAAACCAACCAAATATACATATAAGGCCTACAAGCCCAACATATTGCACTAACCGACAGGATATGTCTACAAGCCTCTACTGATGGGTATACTGTGATCGGAACAGCTCCCCGACCTACTCATAACATATATACATATATATACAAGATGTACATAAGGCTCTACACCCGGCAATTCCGAAAGGCATGGAGCTTACCGATCAAGCTGAACTTGGGAAATACTTAATTAGGAGGCCTACCCATCTGTCTGTCTGAACCTGCACGTATTAAATACAGCGCCCCCAGAAAAGGGACGTCGGTACGAAATAATGTACCGAGTATGTAAGGAAATATATTGAAAGCAAAAACTAAACTGATAATATAGTAATTGCAAGTCGCTGGAAGTCAAAGATAATATGAAGATATGCTTACCTGCTGATACTGACTCAACTCTCTCAATATAGTAAGTAAAATAGTTGTCCGGCCCTATAAGGCTCGGTATATATATATATATATATATATATATATATATATATATATATATATATATATATATATAAAAACTGCTCTACCGTAGTAGGCTCGCTCATAGGCACTCGGCCATACTAGGCTCTGTATCTCGAACAACTAGGCTCGCTCATAGGCGCTCGGACACAGTAGGCTCGGTATAACTAACCATCTGATTAGAGGTTGCCCAATAGGGGCCTGCCCATCGATTATAGCTCGATGGTAATGAAAATACTGTAATACCGTATATATAGACTCTCTGCTCTCTTGACTGGAAGAAGGAAGTACTCAATTGAATATGAAGTCCTGATAAGGAGAATATTGTAACTTACAAATCTAGGAAAATATACGTACATTTTGGAATATGAATTTTTCTTTATGCCTCGTTATCAAACTCGTGTAATTACGAGATCATGCCAAAATGAAGGAAGGGCTTAGCCTTAACATACTTGGAGTAGGAAAAAATCCGTATAATATTCTTGGAAAAGGTTGCACTGTACTCCTTTAGAATCGCAAAATCTTACGTTGCTAATGTGTAAATAATCTTTGTTGGAATTATTGAAACCTGTAGGAATTCTCACGTCTTCTTTTGTAGTATTCCTTTGTAGGAATTTGTAAGCATTTTATGTTCCTAATGGCAAAGCTCTAATCTGAATGGCTAACGTCCTTTGTCACTTTTTTATTGTAATATTTGATATGGAAAATAATTGTAAGGAAATGAAGGTGTAATTGACACATTGTTTATTACAGCCACATTTCCACCAACACTCTTTGATAACGTTCCTCATCAAATGACACTTATAAGCTTCTATAATGTCCTCATTTTTTTGATCTTTCCAATGGACACTCTTTGCAAAAGAAATGGCAGTGTTTCTTGGGGTCACGATTCATGGAAATACATTCTTTAAGAAAGTCTTCTTTTACAAGGCCTTTCCGGTTCTCTAATCCACCACATATACCACACAACTTTAGACTTTGCCATATAATAGTATGACTTTAAGAGTCATATAAACATTCAGGGAGGGGCTGCCACGTGGGGATGGGGTGGGAAGGTTTAATCTTTATCCACTTATTAGGTAGTGTCCTGTTATCCGGTAATTAACCAATTACCCACATAATTAAGAATTGTCTCAAATTACTTAAAATACTACTCATTTCTCACATACCTTATACACCTTACTATCATGGTCATGTGGTACCTTGTATAGCACTAGTTCACAAATATCGGGTATTATTGCTCGGCCCGTATTTTATCCCAACATGCCAAACTTGGACGAAAATTCATTTTCTTTGACTTGCTTCCCTTCTCACATTCACTAATTTACTCATCACTTGTTTGAAAAAGCAGCATCCTTATAATTTCCAAATAATCTTTACCTAGGACTGGTGTCAATTACCTTACGACAAATTCAACGTACAATACTACATGGTGCAACATCGTCGTAATTTAATACTGCAAAGTGTAACATCATCGTAATGTAATACTGCAGGACGAAATATCGACGTAATATTGCGGGGCGTAACATCATTCCCCCCTTTGGAACATTCGTTCTCGAATGTTGACTGATGCTCTTATCATTTTCATAACTTATAGCTCTATTAAATACCTTAATACTCTTCTTGCCATTTAGGTAGTTGTTTTGTGAATAAATTCAAAGGCCAGGGCATTCCCCCTTTAGGCTTCTTTCCCACGCCATGACTTGTCATCGAATTCCTTCCAATCTCGTAACTGTTGCTACCTTCTACCATGCAGCCTCTATGATACTGACCTTGTAAGTGTGCCTATGCGACTCTTATCTCCTTTTTCCTCCAGCTTTTAGCCAATCTCTAGGCCTTACTTTGTAAACATTTGCAAGGCTTAATAGGATGCCTCTCTGGGCATCTATAGGTGTACTGAAGTTCTTCGCTCGGTACTTTGTAGAACTTGCGAATATGGCTATATCTTATTTCATAGACCTGGTTATCCATCCATATGACTTTACTGCACCTAGGTAAGTCATACTATACCATAACTCTTACTTTGATTTATCGTTATTGAGGTCTGCAACCAACTCCAAGTTACTCTCGTTGTTTATCCTTAAGACTGATGGTCTAATTTCATCTCATAGTGTTACACTTTTATCCATCTATTGTTGATTTACCTTAATGTTGGTTCATCATCTACCACTGATAACTTGATCTTTTATGTAACACCGCCGCTAGGGCTCGCGTCTTATCGGGGACATCCGGAGTATTTAGATTGATCCACCTAGGGGTGATACTATACTATACTTCCATAACCGTTTTTCATAGCATCCCCATGTGGTTTACCTTATGTGGGTGTTTTAATTCTGTACACTTCATGAAATCATTACTCAATTGAAGGCCCAAACATCATCCTTTATCTATCACAATTACACCCTCAGGCAGCATTCCATCTTTTCTAAATGCTACTAGTCTTAGACTCCTTTGAGTTCATTCAAGCTATATTGAGATTTCTATAACTTAGAGGGACCATCAGCTCCTTTATTTTCACGGGCTTAATCCCGAGGACTTATCCATTTTTGTCACCTTCTCACTTTCCTTCTTCGTATCCTTACTCTTGTTTTTCTAAAACCTTGTCGTTCTATCATACTTTAGCTTGCGATCGATTCCCTTATGCTTTTCTGGAATATCAAGTGAGACATTGCATCGTCTATAACTCTTCTTTTACTCTCTAATTAGATCTTTCGATACTTAGAAACCATAGGCTGGAAGGTATCCCACTGACGATGCCGCTATCATTCCTGGATATTGAATCCCCGCGCTTCTAGCCTTCCATCCGAAGTATGGACTATTCATAACCTTCTGCATCTGAGTATCTCGTACGTCGTTCACCTTTACCTTACTTACTTTAAAGTCTCGCATCACATCTTCTATCTCCTTCATGACCTTCCTTTCATATAGGTAGAATTTACGTCCACGATTTGAAGCTCTATTATAGTACTTGTACCTCTGGTGCCTATACAATCCGGTGGGAGTTCCATACTGAATTCTTATGAGGCTGGGATTTTTCTAACTGGCTTTATCGTAGAGCCGTTATAGAATATAGTTGTTGTGCTATCTCTCTTGCACCTCTAATGTTAAGAGTGATTCTGCTATGTTCTCAGTCATGAATCCTATAACTTCTAGGTCCAATAACCGGATTCCTGATTTACTTCGTTGATGTAACTCTTTAGTTTCCTCCTTCTTCTGATCGGCCTTTATGTCGGCTTAAGTTATCTCCCGATCTGTGGTTCCTGGTATTAGTTATTCTGTTTAGCCTTTTATGGGCGCTGAGGAATATGTATGATACAATCCTTTAACAATTTAATTTTTCGTCTAAGACCTGGGCTCAATTCTTTCCTTTAACGCATACCAGAATTTTCTACGGCAGTATATGCTATATGTATAAAACTCCGAACCCTTAAGTGTGCTCATAATGTAACCCACTCTGGATCATTGATCGAATAATTTCTTTCGTTCCATCTTAGCTTTCTTTCAACGTAAGCTATTACTTTTCCTGGTCTTTCTGCCCCCTTGTAGTGTCCATACTTAGATTATCTTAGTGCCCACACATGCCAGAGTTTTCATACAACTCATATGATCTCGAATATTACTTTTAACTTTACTTCCCGTTCATTATCCACTGTAGGTGCCACTTTTCTTTGGAGTGCTTACAATGTTGTTGCGAGACTGTTGTTACACGCCCATTTCCTCTTTAGGTCGTTGTGCTTAGGTTGAAGCCTTTTTCCTTATTTCCTCAGCTAGTCTTTCGTTGTAGTACTTAGGGAGAACCCTTGACTCTCGTAAAGGTGTGAGCTTATTACAGACCTTTTTGATGTCCTTCCTTGCTTATAATCGTCCATAGTTGCTTACCTCCGTGCCTTTGTGCTTGTAGGGTTGCTTCTGAACTGATATTTTGACTGGCTCCCCAGTGGCAACTTCTTTTATCCCCGTAACATGCATACGGTACCTTTAACTACCCTGATTCCTATTTGAATATATCTCAAGTATTATAATGACGTTACTGCGAGGCTGAATTCTCCATATTAGGGTTCACTACCTTTATCTTGCATGATCTGCTGGTTTGCTTGTAACTTCTTGTCTAGTCATGACTAGGCTCTTCCTGAATCAACTACTAACTACTCGTCGTCCCATTCTCATATCCATATTCTGCGTAATCTTTCTTGGGTTATTTCTTTGTCTTAACTTACCTCACGTACTAGCTCCTTATCTATCAATAACATCCCGGGCAGGAACCCTTACTTCCTTTTCTTGACGTCGTGCTTACATAACGTTCTAGAATCGTGGCATATCTGTAGGATATGGATAAGTGCAATCTCATCCCTTTCTCATTTTTATCGCATTCTTCCTTTATCATTCCATATTCCCCCCTTTAGGGGAGTACAAAGACTTGGAGCTACGACGACCTGCCTATAGATGTTTTTTCTCTCCATCTTTGGCATCCTTTCGCATCATCAGTGACCCTTACTCGCCTTGTGGTAATCCTTCTGTACCAAGGATAACAAAATTCCTAACTTGCAACGGTGGCACTTAGTGTAACTGGCACATATAGTTCTTTAAGCTTAACTTTGTTCACATTTCTTGCTTTAGGGAAGCATTTTCCTAAATGACCATTCTCTGAATTCATCTTGGATGTTCTTCTGTTGTCCATTCTATTACTGCCGGAACGCAATCTGAAATTCTCATGATGCTGACTATTATCAAATCACTCAGTTCCTAATTCATGTTTAGTTTATCTTGTTCACCAGTCCATATTGATTTCTATTACTATGGGTCTAACTTTTCCTTCTGTTAATCATGTTAGAGTCGCGAACTTATTTCTCGAAATGAGGACGTGACTGTATGGCCTATACTCTTTTGTTGTCTTAAGGCCCATCACCTCTCGTCTCTTTCTTCATTTGACAATAGATTCTGTAACACTCTACCGTTGCCATCCATGTATCACATTTCACTCATAATGCTTCATTATCCCTCTTCGTACTTCCCTGCTAATATTTCTATCTATCACTTTATTCTGAAAACATTAACAAGACATTCTTTTTCTTTTACCTATCTTGTTCCATCTACTGGCACTTCGGGCTGCCTAACATTCTCCCTCTAGTAGGGACGGGAGTCACAATAAGGTAATATTTATCCCTTCCAGGCTTTCAGTGCCTATCTTTGTAGTGCTTATATCTAGCCATACTATTTTAGAGTGCACCATCTGGGTGTCTCACAAGGATATCTATTAGCACATTTGCAATATCCTTCGGAAATGTCAACTAACGCAAATAATTCATCCACTATTTTGGCTCACTCTAACCCCAGTCGGATCTTGATATTATGTCCTTCTCTTAAACCATATTTGTTAGCTCCCATAGAGCATAACTTAGATCGGTGTGGCCAATTATACATATCTCTGTTACTATCGAAGGTAACTCGAAATTCTTATATTTCTCTGCCTGAGTTGAGAATACCGATAATCTTCATCAACTGGGTACCTCGTACCCTTTTTCACCTTGCTTCCTTTACTTGTTGAAACTTGTATTTATCTTCTGAATCTCTAATTGTCTTTCACCATAAAGGTGGATAGATATTCTTGCCTTAAGGCTCCTTTTCCAGAAGCTCACCGAGTTCTTCTGACTCAATGCTTTCACAACCGCATTCAATTCCTTACCAACCATCTTTCTAAATGTAGGCATGGTCGTATTATGAATAAGGTCGAGTTTAGGAAATTGTGGTCTTACAGCTGAGCTCTATCACACGATCTAGAGTAAGAAGAAAGAGTGACAGTCCTAAATGCCCTGTAGCCTCCTGCTTATAAGTGTGGTATACTATACACCCATAAACAAGACTCTACTAGACACAACTTGTAGACTCCTTAGGACAAAACTGCTCTAATACCACTTATGTCACGCCCCGAACCTGGGGGCGAGACCGGCACCTGGTGCCTCACCTATCCTTGCGTACCAACTTGCGACTAAGGGACTCTGAACATGTGATGTCATACTTTAGCCATGGGCCACATTGAAAGACAACTGCGAATGTTGACTAAATATCAATATAAAGCTGGGCCAACAAGGCTGTCACAATTATTGCAGTTGACAAACCAACCAAATATACATACAAGGCCTACAAGCCCAACATATTGCACTAACTGACAGGATATGTCTACAAGCCTCTACTGATGGATGTATTGTGATCGGAACAGCTCTCCGACCTACTCATAACATATATACATATATATATAAGATGTACATAAGGCTCTAGACCCGGCAACTCCGAGAGGCATGGAACTTACCGATCAAGCTGAACTCGGGCAACACTTAATGAGGAGGCCTACCAGTCTGTCTGTCTGAACCTACACGCATTAAATGCAGCGCCCCCAGAAAAAGGATGTCAGTACGAAATAATGTACCGAGTATGTAAGGCAATATACTGAAAGCTGAAACTGAACTGATAATATAGTAACTGCAAGTAGCTGGAAGTCAAAGATAATCTGAAGATATGCTTACCTACTGATACTGAATCAACTCTCATTATCGTAAGTAAAATAGTTGCTCGGTATATATATATATATATATATATATATATATAAAACTGCTCTGCCGTAGTAGGCTCGCTCATAGGCGCCCGACCATACTAGGCTCTGTATCTCGACCAACTGGGCTCGCTCATAAGCGCTCGGCCATAGTAGGCTCGGTATATAACTTACCATCTGATCAGAGGTTGCCCAATAGGGGCCTGCCCATCGATTATAGCTCGATGGTAATGAAAATACTATAATACTGTATATATAGACTCTCTGCTCTCTTGACTGGAAGAAGGAAGTACTCAATTGAATATGAAGTCCCGATAAGGAGAATATTGTAACTTACAAAACTAGGAAAATATACGTAAATTTTGGATTATGAATTTTTCTTTATGACTCGTTATCAAACTCGTGTAATTACGAGATCATGCCAAAATGAAGGAAGGGCTTAGCCTCAACATACCCGGAGTAGGAAAAAATCCGTATGTTATTCTTGGAAAAAGTTTCACCGTACTCCTTTAGAACCGCAAAATCTTACGTTGCTAATGTGTAAATATTTTTGTTGGAATTATTGAAACCTGTAGGAATTCTCGCGTCTTCTTTTGTAGTATTCCTTTGTAGGAATTTGTAAGCATTTTATGTTCCTAATGGCAAAGCTCTCATCTGAACGGGTAACGTCCTTTGTCACTTTTTTATTGTAATATTTGATATGGAAAATACTTGTAAGAAAATGAAGGTGTAATTGACACATTGTTTATTACAGCCACATTTCCACCAACACTCTTTACGTTCCTCATCAAATGACATTTATAAGCTTCTATAATGTCCTCATTTTGTCTTTCCAATGGACACTCTTTGCAAAAGAAATGGCAGTGTTTTTTGGGGTCACGATTCATGGAAATACATTCTTTAAGAAAGTCTTCTTTTACAAGGCCTTTCCGGTTCTCTAATCCACCACATATACCACACAACTTTAGACTTTGCCACATAGTATGACTTTAAGAGTCATATAAACATTCAGGGAGGGGCTGCCACGTGGGGATGGGGTGAGAAGGTTTAATCTTTATCCACTTATTAGGTAATTAGGTAGTGTCCCGTTACCCGGTAATTAACCAATTACCTGCATAATTAAGAATTATCTCAAATTACTTCAGATACTACTCCTTTCTCACATATCTTATACACCTTACTATCAAGGTCATGTGGTACCTTGTATAGCACTAGTCCACAAATATCGGGTATTATTGCTCGGCCCGCATTTTATCCCAACATACCAAACTTGGACGAAAATTTATTTTCTTTGACTTGCTTCCCCTCTCACCTTCACGAATTTGCTCATCACTTGTTTGAAATAGCACAATCCTTATAATTTCTAAATAATCTTTACCTTGGGGACATGATTGATAAGCTAGAAAACCACACACATAAGACAAATTCATGTCTGCATTTTGAAGGTCTAGGGGACATGATTGATAAGCTAGAAAACCACTCCAAATAGAGTTGCAAAATAAAGCATTATTCACAATTAGCTTAAAAGACTTTAGCTATGAGTTTTAACATGAGGGTCTAGTATAACCAAAGACTGGAACAAGTGAAATAACAGCCTTCTCATGGGATTTCTTAGCATGAGAGCCTAATGATGGTAGCATAACAAATGGGCTAGTGGGCCTAGTTTACAATGGTTGACAAGCAAGCACTTCATTGAACTTAACATGCTGAGCATTAGTCAAAAGTTCAGAAATATTACCAGAACTCATAGTAGGTAAAACATGTCACTTCTAGACTAACAGAATATTGGCATCGGACTCACACCAGTTAATCACATATAGAAGAAGAGGCTATATATTGAAATCTTAGGCAATACTTGAATAACACAGAGTTAAACAAGTTAAAAGGCACACATTAAATAGCAAGAAAAATATGTCATGCTTGTTTAGAAATTCAGGCAGCACTGGCATATAGAAATTACATGAGCATGGATCAAACATAAGAAAGTTAACAAGTTGTACATGAATGACTCACTAGGAAGTAATACATTAGAGCAGATTTTGAACATGAATTACTAGTAAGTTTTAACACAAGAATCCAAAATAGAGTATGAAGATACCTCACACCAGGCATTGATCAACTTTAACATTCGGACCAGGCAATCATACAAAGAGCAGTAATTACCTCAGTTAACTACTCATGATTCCAAGAGTAGAACCTAAAAAGAATTAGGGCATTAAAACTACAGAGAGACATTAAGGCTAGCGGATTGAAAACAAAGGTAGCACAATAGAAGGATAACAGAAATTCAAGTAACATTTAAGAGGGCCAGAACTTTATTGCGCCTAGAAAGGAATAAGCTATCCATCTAAAAGCTTTGGACTTAGGTAATATCAGAATACACAAAATTGTAAAAGAGACCTCATCGAGATTGACAGTCAGTAGAACATGTAATAACATTAGAAATTTCATAAACATCAGGGAAGCTGAGTCAAACAATGGTGGCACACACACAATTCACATAAGTGACATCATGTAGGAGGGAAGTAATTTGAATTGTAAAGGTAAAGAACACTAACCAGTTGCAAAAATAAATGAGCAAAAGAGTGAGAAACTTAGAATATCAGTAGTGATTTAGCAGCAGCAATTGAAGGAAGACAGTAAAACCTCGAATCCCCAGTGCTTCAGAGTTCACAAGTGCCTCGAGAAGGGCTCTGAGCAGTGCTTGCACCGGAGGAGGTCGTTTAATAGTATTATGGCCTTGGCTTTCAGTCGGCCAAGAAAGCAACAGTTTTAGAAAATATTCGAGTGTCACAGGGTAAGTGAGTGAGTGAAAGAGGAGAACAGTGAGAGTAATAGCAGTAATTAGCTATGTCCAAAGGGGAAATTGGGGAGGGGTTATATAGTAGTAGAAATTGAACAAGTAAGCATGAAAAACAATCAATCAAACACGAATAAGGAAAGAAATATCACATGCAATCAATAATATAACCGGTAAAGGGGAAATCAAAATTTCAAACCCTAGTTGAGTCCAATGGGCATGAATCTGGTTAGAAATGCAAGAATCGTTCATTGTAGAGTATATATAGATGAAACATCGGCCAGATCTTTACAAAAAATATAGCCAAATCAGGCATGTCTTGAAGGTAGCATTTACCAAAGTTAGGTAAATACTAAGTAACAGCATGAACACATGAGTAGTAGCAGAATAAGGCAAGAGAATCACGAAAGGATTCCATATCGGAGCCGGATTTGGAGAGGATTTAAGGATATGAAAGCTAGGGTTTCTCAGAGATGAATGGAATGGAGAGGCTTCAGAGGCGGCTGTTTAGGTGGGAATGTATCTAGGGTTTAGGTTAAGGGGATATAAGGAAAGTGGAAAGGTTATTGTGGGCGGGTCAGTAGATAAGTATAGGGTAATAGGTTGTTGATGCTGGGTTAAAGGGTATTGGGCCAAGGTTTTGGTCCAAAAATTAGCCCTATATTGGGCTAATAATTAAATACACGAAAATTATTTTAAAATATAATTTATAAAAATAATTAATAGATAATAAAATATTACTTATGTAATAAAATGATTGAAAAAAAATAACTTAACATTTATAAATATATAAAATACTATTTTAGCATGAATAATGTAATAATTGTAATTATGCATAGCATATAGGCTATTATTGTAAAATTGTGTAAATAATCTAAAAATACAAACATAATTATATAAAATAAAGTAAAAATATTATGAAACATATATGTGGATACAAATAATAAATTTGAATGATTAGGTCATTATAAAATAATTTAATGGGGTAATTAATACATATTCAAGTCATTCAAATGCAAGAAAATCAATTTTAAAGCTTTAAAAACTATGGAAAAATTATAGAAAATACTTGTATGACTCTTGTAAATTGGTGAGAATGCAGGAATAATATTTTAAAAACATATATGACATTTGTAAAAATATGAGGTCAAAATTGGGTATCAACACCCACTAGTCCAAACCTTCAACCCTAGGTGGAACCCATTGAGTCGCTAAAACAAGCAAGAGAGGAAGGGTCTATAACGATATGAGACGATCTTTGATGGAAGAAAAGACAAATGTTAAACTTACGAGTACGATTCCATAGTTCTAGAAAGGATGAAACCGTTGCCGAAATGATGTCACTGGTGGCGGCTGCAACGAACCATTCCATCCACCCACGGTCGTTGTCATTATCCATGCTAGATAGCAGAGCATGGTGGCCACACTTGCTGAGATTTATCATTCCCCCGTGGAAGATCTTGGGGGAATAAAGGCTCATCAATCGAGCTAGGGTTAGCTGCTCTCCCCTCTTCAGGCATAGACGCCGAAGACAAGCGATTGTCCTCCATACAAAAGGACTTACTTGTGCCAGGTATACTTGGTAGCAGATGCAGAACTCCATAATGATAGAGTCAATCTCTACACTCAAAGAAAATGGCCCCAAAGTGAAAGGATGCGTAAAACTCTTCTTGGGTAAAGTTACCCGCTCCGCCAGGTCAGGAGCGATAATGTCTAAATCTTGGCAATGACAGTCTTCTTTCACAGCAGGAATGCTAGAAGGTCGGATGGAAGAAGGATATCTGCCAACAGCACAAGTGCGAGGATTTGAAGCATGGAACTTCTCTTCGAAGCCCTTGGTTGTGATAAGACTTCTTGGGATAATGGTGCTCATCGTAGGAGGAGTGGCCTCATCAGCTTTACCTTTGTTCTTTGATGAACTCGGGTTTTTAGAAAAAGAAGCCATTTTTTATCAGAAGGGGAGGAAAGTTTTCTCTCAAGAAGAAGGTTAAAGACAAAATATGAAGTTGAGTAGAAAGATTTTGAGAAAGTTTGATGAATTAAGAAGTGTAAATGAAGAAGTTTGATTTGTATAAGCAAAGGAATAGACGGCTGAAATCATGGCCATAATTACCTTGATAACTGGCAAAAGTGGTGCTGAATCATAGGATGACACGTGTTCAGGGCATTAAATCCGGAGAGACATGCGTCTAATCAACCGTCAAAAACTTCCCGGAGGGGATCAGAGAATTTTCCACCAAGAAAGGTATCTCTACCAACTTTTCAGTAACACAAAGTTATGCCACCAGAAAGCAGGGGGGCTATCTGTATGGGGTAAAATATGTTCATATTTGATGATCGCACGAGAAAGCGACACGTGGAGCTAAAGACAGAAGACAGTCGAACCCGAAAGCAATGATCTCACTTGCCATCAGAAAGAATGATATTCACAAAGGCCAAATAAATGTCAACCACCCGGTAGCTTTTGATGAAGAATGTTCTACAGCACTAAATGCATGATCTGTTATAGAGAATATGACATTCTCTGTCTACCGTTTCACATTCTTCAATGGCCCTCATAATTGTCATTTAAGAGGGGCTCGATCCTAGGACCTTGTTCTCTAGGTGTACCTATAAATAGTGAGCTCTACTATCATTGGAGGGAGAAGAATTCTCGAACAAGCATACACTATATTCTACCAAAAGCTCAATAATATTTTACTCTTCTGCTCATTTATACTGTTCATACTATCTGTGGCAGCTCTACGCCCGGGATTAAGATATTTGCTATTTCAGTTCAATTTCAAGGCTAAGTCACTACAATAAAAACTGGTTTTAGCTACGAATGTCGTCGCTAATTTGTCGCTAAATCGTCTGTAGCTAGCAGAATTTCTTGATAATCTGTCGTTAATCCATCGCAAAATGAGATTAGCGACGGATTTTTCTGTTTAGCTACAGAATTTGTCCGTCGCTAAAGCAGATTTTTTAGTAGTGAGTCTTACAACAACAACAACAACTACCCAGTAAAATCCCACCAGGTGGGGTCTGGGGAGGATAATGTGTACGCAGACCTTACCCCTACCCGATAGGGCAGAGAGGCTGTTTCCGATAGACCCTCGGCTCAGAGAAAAAGAAAACAAGAAAAGAAAAGACAACTCATTAGTAACTCCAGTAGCAACCGTAATAGTAATGAAAGCATAACAACCAAGAGTTAGTAGTGAGTCTTACATCTTTGTCTAATTCATCTACTATTTTAGGATCAAATTAATTCACTTATCTATAAACGACGTATAAATTTCACTGTACCGTTTTACAGGTAAATAAAAATAAAAAGACACATTACTGTAAAGTGTCAACTGAAGCACAGTAATCCCTGAAAAGGGAATAAGAGAAAAGGAATAGAAGTTGAAGAATATATGGATGTCAAACAGTTAAAGGGGTTAATGGTGTTGACCAAAGAGTTGAAAAAGTCAAAGCAAAAAGTTCCAAAGGACAACACGTAGTGTATAGTATTATTCTTACTATATAGAAGAGCCCTAAAGCAAGCAGGGGACCGTCGACATCCCTGCTTGCCGGGGCAATTTGGTCTTTCTCAGTTTTATGCTGGATAAAATATCTGTTGTGCCCCCGCATATGCTGATTTGTATGTTCAGAGAAAGACTAAATAGGTAATTTTGGCTCCACCTTGTGATGGGAATGACGGCCACCGCTTGGCTTTAGGAAAACTTTGCGCTGCTTCTCTGCCTTTCGTTTGTTTAGAATTGCCATCGCTTCTCTTTCTTCATCGTTTAATCTGCCATTCTTATGACTTTAAAATTTTTGTGTTCATTAACGGCACATCGATTTCTGAAATAAAAAATGATACTTTAATAGAAAATTGGGGGTTTTGCTGAGTTTCTTCACACTTCCGTAATTGCTCCATTAAGATCATAGTCGAAAGGTTAGTTTTACTGCTATATTTTATTCCCTTTCTATGTGCTCTGTAATTGTTTTGTTTCAGGGGTCTTGTATATTGTTGCTTTGTGGTTCGAAATGTCATCCTAATTTGTCTTAATTTTTTGAAATTTAGAAAACAGCTTGAAAAGCAACTGGCATTTTCGCTGATTATTTGACAATTCTCCATCATTATTTGTATTTTAAGATTTTGTCATTTTAACCAAGAGTAATAACTTGAGGATTTTAGAATGAATGAGCATGTGACTGACTTGGATTTCAACTACTGTTTGATCTGCATCCTACTTATTTCATTTTCCTCAAAATTTACATGAAAAAGATGAGTTATGTTTTCATTATTTGGAACTTTTTGTGTTCGCTTCTTATCTTTTAGCTGCCGTAGTTTTAGCTTCATAAAATTTGGTTACTAATCTGACAGTGATGTTTGGAAGAGGAGCTATCAATGATCTAACTAGAGAAAGTATAATATAGACGTGATGTTCTATAATTAAAATTCAACAAACACGTTTTGTAGAGAAAAAGTTATCACAAGAGTTGCTTCAAAGCACTCGATTTGTGTTATATAGATAGTTGATCGTAGTGTGTAGGTTTTTTCAAACTCCCATAACTCATGTTGGATCTCAAGTTTTCATTTTAGTGCGTGACAGACGTAGATTCACCAGCTCTCATGGAGACTCTATCTTCTACTTTTGACTTCTATCAAATTTTAAATTTTAATAGGATTAGGAAAAAACTACCGAATGTAGTAAATTGAAAAGGTTTAACTGATATTAAAGAAGATTAGTTGCAGTAAAATATAATATAATTTTTTTTTTGTGAACTACAAAATTACATAGTTTACACTGCCTATATAGTTGTACGAGACTAGGAGTAAGTGAGTGTCTGCGAAGAAATACTGAGAGCCAGGACCAAGCAAGTAGATTTTGGCTCTCTTCCGATATTTCATACCAACATTTTCTAACATGCTTTATTTGGTTATTTAATTAATATTTGAGTTCTTATATAGTTGATATTGAAAGCGCTCTACCATCCGCTTAGCGTATGGAACTTTAGAACAAAATTACATGATAGAAGTAATTTTTAAAATAATTTGTAAAGCTCTGAAAGAAAGTTTCTTCTAAAAGAACATCATTTAATTGAAGGTAGATTGGGGATTTACTGGAATTAACAAGCTGAAAAAGATTTATTCTTAACATTAATCAAAACATGTCAAGTTTTAATAGTTGTGCACATAGGAGGGCATGGTGTGCTCTTACGATAATAGCAAAGTGGCTGCTTGATTTGTATCTATTAACTGTCACGTTCTTGACCATGTGGTTATTTGTTTATCTCCATGTTTGCTTCTGTATTAAAGTGAGCACCTAATAAACTTATCTCAATTTTATTTTGTTGTCTGTTCAAATGTTACATAACCTATTCCATGGTAAACACTTGCTACAACTGTGCCATATCTCTACTTTAAAACTTCTGTATAGTAGTTTGCTTATCATTCTTGGAAGTAACAAACCATTATCATTTGTGTGTCCATTTAGCACATTTATATTTTTCTCCACTCGCTTAATACGTGTATTTTTTAAATACCCCAATAACATTACCAATCAGTTCTAAAGATTCTTTTGAGTCAAATGTCCATAGTCACTCTTAATTATCTTAAAGAAATAAGTTTTGCCATGATAGTTCACCAGGACTATCACCAAATTTGGTTAGTACAGTTGGTTGAATGCATGACCTTATAATAGTAGATCTATTGCGTAAGTGAAATTGTTGTATACTTTTCTTGCAAGCAGAGACTGAACCAACCAAGGTTGTAGGGAATGGAATCAATAAAAATGAAAGAAGCTCTTTTGAGAAAGAGGCTGAGTGTGGAGGAAAACTGTAGGAAGGCATATTTTCTTACTGAGATTTGAGACACAAAATTCAATCAGTTTTCCAGTGAAAATCATAGAAACTGGTATGTGTTCTATCTTAAATAGACATCAGTTGTACAGTAGCAACATTTTCTTTTTCGACCAAGTGAGCCCTAACTAAATCATTACTGCGGTAATTTGTGTACTATTTGTATGCCTAAAGAGATTGACTTATACCATAATTCTTTTTCTAATATCTTTCTTATGCAGATGAATACTGTCACCCATGTTGAAAAAGGTGCACATCCTATTCCGTAGCAAGCTGATAAAGATCCCAAACTCTTATCCCTGCATCTTCCTTTACTTTGCTTTTGGTGTACTTCTGTTTCAATTGCAAACATATAAGAGTTTCAGTCAACTATGTTACCTATTGAACTTTGTATCAATGCATGTGAGATGTTTAGATGGATTACTCCGGAAGTTCTTAAATTCTTTCTTACACATACTTATCACTTTTCATCATTGAATGATACATTTTTTAGTTTAATTTTTAATCATCCAGCTGAATATTATATTACGTATGCTGCAATTGAAATGAAATACACTATAATGCAAAATATTGGCTTTGTTTCAAAAACAAAAGGTTGCCTATCAATGATGGGTTATAGAGCAGAGATCAACACAAACACTATAATGCAATATTTGACATTCTTTAATATGCCTTTAGGTACCTCGTGGAACCAAACTTTTAGGATCAAAACATGTATGCTATTAATATCATGACTTCGTAAACTCAAAGGAGTAAAGTTGCCACTCCTAATCAAAGGTATTGAAATTGAGTACTCAATATTATATTTTAAAATTTCAAATTGCTACAAACAATTGTATATTTGACAATACGTTATGGTGTTTATTTCTATAAAACCTCTTCTATGTTGTCTGTTGCTTGCTTCTGTTTATGGTATACATGTATAATAAGAGCGACTACTGATGGGCACTGTAGCTGATACTCTAAGATGAGTTGCTTTTCTTGAAGATACACATTTTCTATATTTTATGGGTATTGCATCAAAAATACCTGTTTGTAATCACTATGATGGTTGACTGGATAGCAGTAGCATTGTAGATTCATTTATGTCCTCTTTTGCAGATATTGTACCATCCTACCATTTAGTATGATGTATCGAAAAGCCTACTGATTATGATAGTCCAGTTTCTTATTTTATAGATAGAGCTATTCCATTGGCATCAGAACACTTAGAATAAAAAAAAGGTAGAATACTTAATATGTTGGGCCGTGCAATAGCACGGGCAATCTTCATCTAGTATATGAATAGTCAGCAAACAATGTTGTACTTATATATACGTAATTAGTAATGGACGGTACACATTTTAGCTAATATGAACAAAAAGAATAAAACTCATATACAACTAACTGTGTAAATAATTTTATACTAAAAATATAATTTAACTCTAGTTGCTTGCTTTAATTTCAAGTACTTTTACTTAATTACAAATAATTACATACAGTGTATTTGGGGTCTCATAGGAATTGGGAATTCAGAGGCAGAGCCAGAATTTAAAATTTGTGGGTTCAGGATTCTAGTTCGTTTATGTTACTGGGTTCTAAATTAACAATTTATATATATTCTATAAATTTTTTAAGACAAATACATGTTTTGGAATAAAGTTACTGGGTTCGGCCGAACTCGCAAGTGCTATGCTAGCTCCGCCCCTGATTGGGATATAATTTTTTATTTTCAGGTGACCGTTGTATCACAGGTTACATTGAGAGCTTTTATCTTATTGGCGAGAGTCGGATTCCTTACCTTGTAATTCCTCTCCCATATTCCCTCCCTCCCATATGTATAATAAGAAAACTAATTAAGAAAATTCTAAAGCAACCACGTGTACGAAGCATCCCGCATTCACGTATGGTCCGAAGAAGAGCTACACTCCCAGGGGGTGTAATGAAGGCAGTCTATTCTGATACAAGCATCAATGGCTAATTCCACGGCTCGAACCTGTGACGTGTAAGTCACATTGAAATAACTTTACTGTTGCTCCAACACTCCCCTTCAAATAAAAAAAATTCTAGCGGAAGCAAAAATACTGCATGTTCTTTTTCTCATTTGTCCAAACCTTAGTGAACGCATTAATTAGCTCGGATTTGTGTAGGTAGGATTGGAGATGGTAGGTACTCGTAGAATTATCTATTCAAGCTTTGATAGACAAAATTATACTCCACTATATGTGTATGCAGAAGATAAAATTAATCAAGATGCATGCAAGCTGACAGAACATTATGATTATAAAAAGAAGAAAAAAGGAGTAGTAAGTTTTTGATCTTAGGGTAGGGCTGGGCATATATCGGGTAAAATCGATAGCTCGAACCAAAAAATCTTATTGGTTATCGTATCGGGTTATTGGGTTAACTGTTCGGTAACGGTTTAGTGTTATTTTACTATTGGGTTATCGGTTCGGGTCTCGGTTTGCCATTTTTATTTACAGTTTAACCGATAACCTAATAAACTTTATAAAAATATGATTTTACCCTTAGGTATATAAATTTTTCAGTTATCCCAATTCTCTATTTACTGTTGTAATCCTCCCAAATTTGTCATTCAACATATAGAGAAACAATGTTGTAAGATTTATCATATTCTTTGAAAGGGTTACAACAGTCGAGAAAGTTTATATATTATTTATACAGTACACATTATCCTTCATTATTTTTTCCTTCTAGAGTCTAGATTAAGTTATCTTATCGGGTAAACCGATAACCGAACCAATAACGATCGATTACCGATTAACGGATAACCGACATCTTATCGGTTTGGTTATTGGGTTAGGATATTTATAAACTGGCAATCGATATATCAAAAGGATAATATTCACAATCGAACCGAACCGATCGATGCACACCCGTATTCAGGGGCGGATTTACATGGACCCAAGCGGTGTCACGGGACACCGCTTCGTCGAAATTTTTTACTATTTATATATATATAAAAATAATAAGTAAAGAAATACAAGATAAAATCATTAAAAGTGACACCACTTGCAACAAAAGAGCTTAGTAATCTAATGGTTGACAACTTCATGTTTGTTGTGAGAGGTCATGAGTTCGAACTCTCATGGCTCCACAAAATATTTTTTGACTGTTACAGACCTCTTACTAGAAATAGTGATACCGCTAAGAAAGAGAAAACAAATAAGGGGGCAAAAGGCATGTAGAGTAAGTGATAATTTAAGGAAGAGAGAGAGGGATCAGGGGAAGTAAATAATGTGTAAGAGATGTTCCTTCTGAAATACTGAATGATACGTTGTTTTCTTAACCCTTTTTTCTCCCATACATACAGAAACACACACACACACACACAGAAATAGAGAAAGAAAGCACCTTTTGCGAGAGTAAGTGAGTGATTTTTTTCCACATATCTGAATATATGTTTTAGGAAAGCGTGCATATATATTATGTACCCAAACTTCAAAAAGCTAAGAGGGGAATGGAATAGTCAATATAAAGAGAGAAGTATAGATACATAGCCCTCTTTTTCTGAAAGATTTCTTCATTGTTTTTGTGTGCAGAAAGAGAGAGAGAAGAGAATAAGGATTAGTCAATTCTGATTATAACAATTGAGAAGAGACCCTAGTGAGAGGGTACATAAGAGTTGTTTGTGTTGGCATTGTCCAATTAATGCAAATGCAGAAGTAGGGTTATGGGGTAGGTGGGTGGGAAAAAATAAGTATAGTAAATAGTAACGGCTGACAAAATAAAAGAAAATATTTGTAATTTGATATTTGTATTAAATTCAAAAATATACTAAAGTAAATTTATAATTTTATATAACTTGACTACAGGTAATTAGGAGTATATATCTTAATTAGATTAGTTGATTGTATACTTCAATATGGTCTTGGACAATCCATCTTGTTACGAGCTAGCTTTTAGGATTAATTTAACGTTAAGGTACACTTTTTTATATGATATTAGAGAAAGACTCATCTCTATTTTTGATTTACCTAATGTTGCACTCATATTATATTGTTTACGTTTCGGCTATTCAGATCTAAATGTGCGAAAGGCTTTTAGAATATGTCAGATTTGTTAAGAAACAAATATTTATTTTATTATATGGTATTGATCAATCCTCATCATATTAAATTGTTTTAGTTTGAATTAGATTAGATCATTTGCGTTAAAATGTCAAATGCGAGTGTGTGTGTGTTTTGAGTAATAGAAGGGGTTAAAAACGTATCCGTACTCATTTTACGAGCGGCAATACAGTGTCACTTTCCTAATTATTTTTTAGTGATGAAAGGATGGTGATGAAGAAGAAGGTAGCAGATCGACCACCAAAGGATATGGTGCAGTGGATGGGACTGCTCTTTCCTTAACTAGAGGTCTGAGATTAGAGCCTTGGATATAGAAAAATCCTTATTGGGGAGCGCTTCCCTCAAAATCGGGCCCTACGCAACGCGAATTCAAATATAATGGAACTTTAATCCCGATACCGGACATGGGGTGAAAAAAGAAAAGGCAGCAGGATGAGAGTCAGAGGGACAACCCGAAATAAATGCATTTTACCAATCCCTTACATTAGGCTTCGTAAGAAGCGCTAGTGTCGGGATATACCCCTACTTTTAAAACCGTCCCTTTCACTTCTTCTTTACTTCTTCACTTTTCCATCTACTTTGTTTTCATATATGTCCGTCCATATATGTTTGTATTCATATATGTATATTTGTGTATACAAAATACAAACAATACTCCTATGTTCTTCGTCTTAGCTTGTAGGAACAAGTTCGTATGGATTTATAGCATATAGGGAGAACAATTATTGACACCAATTTCAATCAAATGAGAAAAGTTTAGAAATTGACTAACACATGGATAGTATGATTTAATCAGTCAGTCAACCTTTTGATTTTCAAGATTCACACAGTCCTTAAACCAAAAACTTAGGAGTAATTTATACTTCATTTAAAAGGAGTTAAAAACCAAAAGAGATTTATGAATTTCAGAAGGTTTTGAAAAGCACTCTTTTTTCCTCCCGGATAACATGCATGCATGACACTTAGGCCACACATTTTACGCCTAAGAAAGTGCATGGTACAACCCTACCCCCAACTGCCATGCACCCTCCCTATCCTGACCTCTTACCCTAGTCAACCCAAAAGCAATGTCAATGGATATAATCGACCAAACATGTGCGCAACTCGACTATTTTACGGGATATATGCTATATTCTACCGGTACATATGCCGAATAATTTTATCCATTAAAGTTTTGGTAAATAGAATAAACACGCCTATTGTTCTTATCTCCTCTACAATTGAACGTGAAACCTCATAGTTCTTCTCCTACTTTATTGTTCACCAGCTACGCACGCAGTTGACCACTATTTCGATTTCATTTTGTTTTAGATTCAATATATCGTGTTACCACTCAGCAGAGTCCTATATTTTTTAACAAAAAATCGCTATTTACTGGTCTGTGCCGCTTTCCTAATCAAAAGATAGGAAAGCACCCCTTCTCCGAAAATTATGGGGTTATATTGTCGAGTTCCGTCAATATGATTTTCTCAAGCACCCTAGTATACTTTACTTGTTCACCCGAGTAATACTCTAGTTTTAAACTTATTTATAAGAATGACACATTTTTGGATTTAAAATTCAATTTTAAACTTCTTAATTAAACCTGATATTTTCACATAAAATATAAATACGTAAAATTATTAGAATTTCAATAAATTTGGAGTTCTGATCAAATAGTATTAAAATAGAGGAAGTAGTATTTTGTTTTGGAGTTGTTGATAGTGTACAGCAATAATATAAACAGTAAATGGTGAAGGCAAGCATGGCAATGACGACAAACGCATGCAGCTGTTTTTAAGTGTCAGAGAGACGTATTATCCTACTGCAATTGCCACTGCAAATATTTACATTTCAAAAGGACAAAAGGTCATCATTACTTTGCAATAACTAAGCAAATCATCATTGTCCCTACCCTCTCTCTTTATTACACAGGAGTAGAGTATTTCTTTTTTGCCCCGTAAAAATAGCCCGGTGCACTAAGCTCTCGTTATGCACATTGTTCGGGAAAGAGTCGGATCACAAGGGTCTATTTTATATAGTCTTACCCTGTATTTGTTCAATAGGCTGTTTTCACGACTTGAACCCGTGAACAGTGGGCGAAGCTAAAAATTTCTTCAAGGGTGTTCAAATTTAAAAGAAGTGAAAAAAAAATTCTGATAAAGGGTGTTCAATATATGTTATATATCTCTAAAACGTAATATTTTACCTATGTGCACATATAATTTTTCGACGAAGGGTGGTCAGTTGACCACCCTTATGAACATGTGGCTTTGCCACTGCCCGTGACCTCCTGGTCACATGGCAGCAACTTTACCAGTTACGCCAAGGCTCCCCTTCAACTCATTATATCAACAACAACAATAAACTCAGTGTAATTTCACAAATAGAATGTGAAGATGATAGTATATATACAGACCTTATCTCTATCTTGAAGATAGAAAAACTATTTCCGACAGACCCTCGGCTCAGAAAAAACATAATCACAACATTATTAAGAAAAATATAGTAATGGAGAAGCCATGAAAAATCAACGATCAAAAATACGTACCAAAATGTTTTCAATGCGGTAATCATTAGGTAAAATTATAATACATGAATGTAATAGAAAAAAATAAAAACAAAAATAATTATGCGGTAAATAATACTATATTGTTGTATAGGAATTATTATGGTATACTAGAATCAAGAATTAGACGCACTAATTTCTGGATACATACTAGTTTTAGTTTAAATTTTTAAATTTAAAAACTAAGAGAAAATCCAAATTACTAAAGGAGCGAATACTTTTTTTCAAACACTTTTATCACTTAACTATAATAATAATTAATATAAATCTTTGCCCTCGATATATAACTTAATCAGGATAAATTGATGCAATTTAGTGCTAAAAGCAGATGCCATAAAAAAAAATTCATACGAAATCTGTGTGATCCCTAACATATAGGGTTGTGACACATCTTTTTCTTTAATTTTCGTGGTGTCACTTCTGTTCTATACATGAGTCTCACGTGTGACCAATCCAACTAAATAAGGCAATGAACCTGTAATATATATATATATGCTAAATATTTATTTGTACGTACTGGGTATTTATATAATTGGCTCAATAAATACCTAATACATTTTTCCACGAATATGATTATCAGGGTAAATTATAATTAATTAATAGATATTCTTACTTTAATATTCTTTTATCTTAATAGTAAATTAATTATGATAAATTAATATAGCTTAATAAAAACATTCAATAGGGGTAAGTACCAAGTAGGAGTAACTATTTTCTGTGCATTGACCTAAAATACTACCCTACCTTTGACTTAGAGGCTTAGATCTTAGCTGTCCTACGGTTACCAATACTCCTTATTTTGTCCTTCTGATATGGTGCAATATAAGACATAATACAGGTTTCATATTTTTCGGAGAAAATATGCATGAATATTCTTGTCCAAATATCCTACATCTAGTCTATAATGAACAAACATTTAGACCAGAGACAAAAAAACATTTAGAGAAGAAAGTGCGAAATCATACTTGACCAAACATATAAGGCTATTGACATCCTCAAGAAAATGAGGGTATCACAGCGGCGGAGGTAGCCTTTCGGTTACGGTTCAAAAGTATGAATTTATACGTAAAAAATTACTAAAACTTTAACAAGTATTAGATTTAAACTCGTATTTTTAACTGTACAATGAGTTTAATGCTAAAAATTTTAAAAGTTTGAACTCATTAAAATTTAAACTCTGGATCCGCTTCTGGTTCGTCATACTAAAAACAAATTATCTCGGATTTAAGATGTTCTAAAAAGTTTTTTAAAAAAATATTCTATATCTCAAGATATTATTTTCCGTAGTTATTCTTATCCCCTCAAGATCTCTGGAAAAAAAACATCAACGAGGTAAATATGTATACAGAATTCATGAACTCAAAATCCTAGCTTCCCTTCTTAGAATCATGACGCTCAATAAAACTTATTTTAGACAGAATTTTAGAAGTATAGTGGCATAAACTATTAGATTAATAAATAAAATATTAGATTAATAACACTCACAAAATCAACAACAGTAGAGAAAATTCATACAATATTTGGTCTCTCAAAAATACTTATAGATAAGTATTCTGGTGCATGGGCAAGCCAGTATTACCTATCATAATCTTCAAACTTAATATAGTATCTGTTTTTGTAGTTCATAGTTAAAAACTCAAAGTCTCTTATGTAACCTAACTAAGATGGATCCACCGGCGTCCGTCGGCCATCTCCGCCAGCGGCGCGTGGCTGCTGGAACTGGCTTAGTTGACCTAGTAGAAGGCTACTTGCATCAAAGTTGTTATTCCCATGGCCTTCAAATGCGCGAATCATGTGCTGGTGCTGTTGTTGTTGTTGCTGCGACTGATCTCTGGGGAAGAACTGATGGTGGTGGTAGAGGTGGTGGTGATCCCTTCCGCCTCCAGCCATGAAGTTGAATTGCTGGTGGTGGTGGGCGGTAGTGGCAGCTGCAGCAGCCGCAGCTGCCAAGAGTCCATGAGTAGTAGTACCTGCAATACCTGTCGAGACATAATATGACAAGTTCAAGTTTTATATATTGATGGTGTACAAAATATTTACACACATGAATCTCTTGAAAAATATTAATTGGCAACCTAGCAAAAAGTAACTACCTTACTATCACATGTTTGGTGTATGAGGAAATTATTATAACTTAAATCATACACCCTCCATTTCAATTTATATAACTTATTTCCTTTTTAGTCCATGCAAAAAAGAATGACCCCGTTCCGTATTTAGAACCAATGTACCTTTTGCAATGATTTATAGCTAGCCACACAAAATATATGTTCGTCATTTACACCACAAGTTCAAGTCTTCTCTTTTTTATTAAATTATGTGCTCAGTCAAATAATAACAAAAATTGAAACGAACGGAGTAATATAATTAATTACTAGCATTAAAAAAGTAGCATATCTAACAACATCGGACTTTTAAATAGTTGGTCATACAATTCAATAAGGTATCAAAACATATAGGAAATCCTAGGTTCATATCTCTTTGCAACACAAAAAAATTAAAAAAAATCCACATATATAATCCATAAAAAGAAAAAAGAAATATACTTAAATAGTCGTCCATCCAAAAAAGTCATTTGCTATAGGATGGAAGTATTAGGGCCGAAGTTTAGAGGCGGACCCAAAATTTTTACGCGACATGGCACTTTATTCTGCTCAATTAGTGCCCCTTAAATGCTTTTATTGTTCAGGGTGCCAACTGCTTTAAATTAATAATTTTCAAGATATATACGTATATATATACAAGATTTCGGCCGAAGTTTACGGGGTCCGGTAACCCCTAACTCGTACACATGGATCCGCCTCTGGGCGCAACGGCCAAATGTGTAACTTCCCCGAGAAAGAAACAAGGAGTGTGTAGAGAAATAATATAATTAAATACTGAATTAAAAAGTGTGTTTTTAAATAATTTACCTCCTAAGTTTTGGTATTTGGAAAGCTCAGATTTAGCACAGCTAAGATCCATTTGAAGTTGTCGAAGTTGATGTTGAAGAAGTGAAATAACACCAACACAGCCATAAACAGGATCCCTAAGTCTCATATCAGCTTCATAAGCTAATGAATTTACAGCATCTTCACGTTGGTGAGGCTGTAATTCATTCAACAATTTGGTCACGTTACTTGCCCCAAACACTTTGTGCACATTCGCGAATTTCTGTGGTTGATCAGGGGGAAAGTATGGCGCGAAAACGCACTCTGGTTGGCATTTTCGACGTAGAAATTTACACGCTGCACATGGCGAATTTGACGATAATGAAGAAGAAGAGGAAGACATTGATAGTAAAAACTTGTTTTACTTCTTCTGAATTTGTCTTGCTTTAGTTAGACCTGAAATATGGTACAACCAAATAGTATTGAAATTAATGAAGTATGACTATGAGAGTGCACATATATATAAATAGGGTTAAGTGGTTAACAGTTCACAACTGGGATATGCTATAGTGAGTATATATTTTCTAGGAAAATTTTACGAAGATCTGGAAAAAAAGTTGTGCTGTGAAATATGAATATCTAAAAGAGGTTCTTGAAATTTCTTATTTTGGCCATGTGGGTCTTAGAAACTTAAAAGACCAAAACAGTATTTTATATATATATATTCTTGAATAATACTACCTCTCAAAATTTCAACCGGAATTCAGATCCAAAATAACCCTTTTACTTCCGCTATCCCAAATTATGTGACATTTTTCTTTCCTCAAAATTTAATGTGAACTTTGACCAAACGTTTAAAATGTATTTTTTAATCATACTGACATGGGAAGAACTGAACTTATATGATTTTTCTTTTATATAATTGTTGAAAAATTAAAATTTTAATTTTAAAATACTGAATTGATACAATCCAATTTAACTTTAAATACTAGTCAAATTGACTCACGAGAAGTGAAAAATATCATAAAAATTGGGACAGAAAAAATATAATAGTTTGTATGTTACAAGGCCAAAGGGGAGAATAATGGAAATTGTAGAAGTAAGCAGAAGAAACAGTAATATAAGTAGTAGTACCTGTTTTTGCTGTGTTTAACCAAAGGAAACAGAAACAAGACTTGTGCTTTGTTTGCTGCAATTGAAGACCAACAAAATCTTTGGTAATACTATTATTCCAGAAAAAAAGATGAAGGAAATGAAGAAGAAATTAAAAGTATAGCAAAACAGAAGGAGAAGCAAATTTTCACTCCTGACCAAAAACCAACCTATACATACAAAGTAGTAAAAGCTAGAAAAATAAATAAAAAATATTGTACGTACGTACGTATAATATGAACGGCTTAAAAATGGAAGGAAATAATATTATGAAGAGTACTACCTAGTCTAGCATAACATGGTATTAAGAAATATTTCTTGGGGGGATTTATTTTGGGATTGGATCCTGTGTAATTAAGTGTGAAAGTAAGAGCTTTGTATTTGTTAAAGTATGGAGTAATAATATATTATTTCACTCATTACAATGTCATAATTTTAGTCTCCTATTCAGATCTTGCTTGAAATTCATTCATTCACCTCCTCTTGTATATTTTTGTGCGCATTGACAAAGTCAAGATTTTCATTAAGAAGATTCAAAATATACAACAATAACAATAAATTCAGGTAATTATACAAGTAGGATCTAGCGAGCCCTACTTTGTGCAGATAAAGAAGCCGTTTTTGGTAGACTCTGGCAAGATTCGAAATATAAAGAAATAAATATTTTAACATTGAACTTCTCTACCCCTAGCTCTTCCCATGCTTGTGTGAGAGAGAAAATTAAGAAAAAAAATATGAAATTAAAATAGTAATACTACCTCCTAAGTCTATTATTTTTGAAAGTTTGCGTGCCACTATTTGGTCAAACCATTCTTTTCTTTTCAGCACGTAGTGTTTATATATCTGGCTCGATTATAGTGAAAAGATGGGTAAAAGTCAAGCTTGGATCTTGTGTAACAAAAGCTTTCTTTTTCAAAACCAGAAAACTAGAAAAATATACCCACTACTACTACTACTAGTATATATATAGATGAAATGATTACCCTTTTTTCCTTTTGCTAAAAACAGTTTGCTTTCTTTCTGACTGATGATCTTCAAGAAAATCTTCTCTTCTCTTATCTGTATGTGAAGAAAGGGACAGAAAAGTAGCAACTAGGAACTATGAAGTAAGATGAGGCTCTAGTTTTTTTTTTTTTTTAAATAGAAACAAAGCAACCAAAAAAAACTAGCTAGAATTCGAGGGTATGAAATCCCAAAAATATTTTTCGTAACACGTCAAAAAATGCTAGAAGGCACAAGCAGACATGCTATGAAGTGAGATGATGCTCTAGTTTTTTTTCGAAAGAGACACAAAGCAACAAAAAAAAAACTAGCTAGAAATCAAGGGTATGAAATTCCAACAATATTTTTCATAACACGTCAAAAAAATGCTAGATAGCACAAGCAAACATATCATTTAAAACGAGACTCTTGACTGGTGACGAAATTGGAATGACATAATTTTTATAAAACCCTAATAGGTAGTAAGAACAAAGGAGTATATGAACAAGAATAATGATAGATAAATCATGCAGAATATAAGGGTTTTCTTTGAAATGAAAATATATAGTACTAGTAAGTAGAAAATAGTAGTATTAAAATTGGGCAATCTTTAAGCTTCCATATCAAGAAAAGCATATAAAGACGGTGATAATATAAGGTGAAGAAGCGCAAGAAAAGGAGAAGAATTTTCTTGAAATTTTTGGCTTTTTTGTTTGTTGAATGAAGTGAGCAAAGGGAAAAAAAACACAGAAGTCGCCCAAAAGAAGAGGCTAAGGAGACGGAGAGAAAGCAAAAAATGTAAAAGGAGAGAGTTATGACTTTGTGATTATTATTATTATTGGGGGTATGTGGGGGAGGGGGGGGGGGGGGGGGGGGGGGGNCTTATTTGGGATTCGTAGCTTCTTGTTCTTTTGGTTGGAGATGTTGGTTTTAGGGTTTAGTAGGGAAAAGAAAGAGAAAGGGATTTTCAGAAAATAATGTTAAGAGGGATATTTTCTAGACTTGTCTTGTGTCATTGATGTGACCTTTCCTTTTTCCTGTCCTTGTATTCCATTTGTTACACCTTACACACATTTAAGTCGCCTACAACCCTCCCCCCCTCATCCTCTCTATTTCTCGAGTCCGAAACTTAAATAGTGTCTTTTTGGGCACAAAATACATTTTTACTGTTAAAAAAAAGGTTACATAACTACATAATTTTAACGAAAAGTTAGCCGTTAAAGTGATTCGCAGTATTATACTGCGAATTATTAAAAAACTAATTTTTTTAACACTTCGCAGTATAGTACTGCGAACAACCCTCATGAGAAAATTCTTGGGGTTGGATATAGTTTTGTCTTTTAAGTCCATCAATTCCACCCTCCTTTTAACATTGGCCCATGACACCCCATCCCATTGGAAGCACAAACTTTCAAAAATATAAGTACCAATTAAAAAATTATAATAATAATAATTTCATAGAAAGAAATATATATATATATAAGCATGAATACAATGTCGATTTACAAAAATAACCTTATAATATTAAATTATTTTTCTAAACATATTGGATAAAATTGTCATATTTATAATTAGCACTTCTAATTCAATTAAGATTTTGTATTCGTGGAAACTTTTTTAGTACTATTTTTTAACCACTCAAATAGGTTCCCATAAGGATTAAAAAAAAGCACGTAACTTTAATTTGCTGGGAAAAAAGACTTTAATTACTACTTAGTTTTTAGAGTCTTTTTCTTTTATTGAGCTAACGTCAAGTACTAATACAAAAAAGAAAAATAAATATTGAAATACTTATTAGTTCAAAGTAATTTAAGAAAACATGATTTCCTTAAAGCAAGCATGCCCCAATTATAAGTGTATTAGTCCAAAAAGATAAATCGCATAACAAAGGTCTAAAAAGGCAAAGTCATGGAACTTATAGCATGTTTGGTGTAAGTTTCTTTTTGATCAAAAATGCCTATTTTGCTAAAAGTATTTTATTCTTCTAAAGTTAAGGTCTTTGGCCAAGCTTTTAGAAGAAAAAAAATGCTTTTGTGTCGAAACAGAAATAGTTTTTGAGAAGCAAAAGAAGTAGTTTCTTTCTAAAAATATTTTTTTTAAAAAAGCTCTTATGTGAAAAATACACTTAGAAGCACTTTTAAAAGCTTGGTCAAACACCAATTGTTGCTCAAAAGTTTTTTTTTCAAATTAATTAGCCAAACACAAATTATTTCTCACCAAAAGTACTTTTTTAAAATACACTCTAAAAAAATTCTTTTCAAATTAATCTGATTTTAGAAAATTGGTCAAACAAGCTATTATTAATGTCTTTCTTCACCTAAGATATTTTCAATAGGATTTAAGTCATATATATTAGTAGTGGATAGGGTTTCTTTTTGCATTATATGTGAACTTCACATATTCGTTAGTATTTTTATTAGAATATGAATTAATATTTAAGTAATATATATTGATAGTGCAAAGGTTTCTTCTTTGCATTATCAGTGAACTTCACATATTAATAGCACTTTTAAGATTATCAATTAATTTTATCTGAAAATTTATCTGTAATTAATAAATGACATGATTATGTTAATATATACATGGTTCTACAAACTTTAAATTGGAATGTTGATCAACAAGAATATTTTCAACATATTAATCAAATTTTATACCCTTCGCAAAATAAATTATTTCCTTAAAAATAATCGTATGTTGAACAAAATTAAACTTTTAAAATAGCAAATATTTTGAAGATCTTATTCAATTTTAAATATGATTTTATTAGATGGTCATTGAATAACGAGCAAAAACTATGACCAAACAAGAGCTTTTCAAATTAGATAAAATATAAAAAGGATTACAAGAATTACATTTTTTCAGATAAATTTTTCAGCAAAAATGAATGCTCTTCCTAACAAATAATTTATTGTTTTCTATTACCAAGAAAAAAAATTACTGATTTCTAAAAAAAATAATATGATTTACAAAAATTACCTAAGTGTTTGTTTGTGATGATTGATGGGCAATAACGTGCGAGGCACGTTCATAGAGACTAGTATATATATATATATATATATATATATATATATATATATATATATATATATATATATATATATATATTTGTAATTGAAAACTCTTAAAACGTTTCAAAACTATGATAAGGAAAAATTAATCGCTTCTCCAAATAATAATAAATACTGTAGTCCACTTTTCATGAAGTAGTTTTGAGTGTCCCATTGTATATAATAAATAATACTCAAACTCAAGTACAGGGACGCACGATATCCAATGACGGAGGGTTGTTCGCAGTATTATACTGCGAAGTGTTAAAAAAATTATTTTTTTAATAATTCGCAGTATAATAATGCGAATCACTTTAACGGCTAACTTTCCGTTGAAGTGATTCGCAGTATTATACTGCGAATTATGTAGTTATGTAACTTTTTTTTTTAACAGTAAAAATGTATTTTGTGCCCAAAAAGGCACTATTTAAGTTTCGGACTCTCTATTTCTCTCTACATTTTCTCCTATTCTTTTTTTTCTTATGAAACTTCGTTCAAATATTGTTGATAACTTATTCTTTTTTATAATTGTGGTCTTAGGATCAGCCTACATGTATCTCGACTAATCTAATAGTATACACAGGGCGAATGTAGAGTGTTAATGACGGGTTCAACTGAACCCATAATTTTCGACGAGGAGTAAAAATTTATAAGTAAAAGTTCGTTAAAATTACAAAAATAGTAGATACGAACCCATAAATTTAAAAATATAATGGGTTCAATGCTAGAACCTTAAAGTTGAACTCATAAAGTTTAAATCCTGAATCCGCCTCTAAGTATACACGTTATCTCTCGTCAGCACCTCGATTACTTCCACGAAATGTTTGCTCACCAGCATAGGTACCAGATCAAGGCCTGGGTAGACAGAAAGAAATCACTTGTATTTTTGCCTCCATTAAAATTTAAATTTAAAATCTCATGATTCTATATCTAATTCATTGATCACTACGTCATACCCTTAAATGCCAACAATTGATGACTTATTCTATATATGCTAACTATGTTTTTCGACTAATTTTTAGTCATTTCAGTCCAATGCAACGTGAGACTAAGCTAGCGTTTGGATATATATTTGGTTGAAACTTGAAAAAAGAATTTTTGAAGTTGTGTTGAAAATAATTTTTGGAAATTGAAGTTGTGTTTGGACATACATTTTATTTGAAAGAAAACTTGAAGTTTTGTGATAGGACTCTAATGAGGAAGACAATAAATTAAAGATAAAGGATAGAATTTGAGAATAGACCCAACAAATTAGTAATTCAAAAATAATTAATAAAGATCAATCACCCAACAACTACATAATAAAGTGAACCTAAACTATAGGAATACCTTCAAGTGGAAGTGTGATTGCACTTGAAGAACACACCTTAAATAAAGTTGTCATCGATAATGGCAAACTACCATTACACCTCTCAAAAGATTATTCATCATTCATCAAAATTATTCTCCCTAAAATGAAAGTCTTAAGGGCTATTTATACTAGGTTGGGTATTTGATTATCAATGACACAAATACCCTAAGCTAATTCTAAGGAACTAAGTGTAGTCACTTATTACAAGTATAGCCTCCAATTATATGTAGTCTTCAATTAATAGCAAATTACACATATAGCCTCCAATTGCGAAAGTAGCCATCAATAGACATCCAAAGCGCATGTTGGTTATCTTGGGTCGTATCATTTTGTGAATGAAAGAAAAGTTCACCCAAAATTGTCCTAAATCAGTTTTTGGGAATGATCATATTCCATGAACAAACAATGTTTTTAAAATGATTTTGAAAAGAAAAAAAAGAGCCAAAATCTATGGCCAGACTGGAGCTAACTATAGCAAATCAAAGGACAAGTCAAAACTGACTCTTAACAAGTAGTATATGTGAGTTCCTTAACTATGTATCTTCAGCTGTGAAATATGTTCTGACTTGCATATTTCACTACTTCTATCTTGCAACCAAATATTAGAAACAGGAAACAAATTTTACAAGATAAAACATTTCCTACGGATCACATTTTGATTGACAAATACATGTGTGTGTTCAATTAGTGTATAATCTATGTACTTTGGCTAGAAAAATAAACATTGAATCCGACTTATCATTGTATAAAGATCCCAAAAACTTTGACGATCTTTTACACAAATAGCCGGACAGATTCATTATTTACTATTTCTAGCTGCTATAGATAGATTATGCATTGATTACATATAAATATTATATATCATACATAAATTATATTTATGTTATACACCTGTCGTATATTTTTAGTTTAAGTGATTGAGTTTGCAATTATTAGATTAATTCGTCAAACTTGGGGATGGACTGCAAAAGCCCAATATCAAGTGGGCTACAAAATTCCAAGTTCAATTGGGCTGCAGAAACAATAGGTCTGAATGATCAAAGGAATTTTTACCTCCTATAGCAAAGGTTAATACTTTATTTATTTTAAATAAATACCGTTTAAAAAAATTATATTCTATAGATACCTTTTAATGTTTATTGCAAAATCTAATTTTGGTTACCTCCTACCCCTAAGCCACTAAATACGCTATTCAGTTACACTATTTTCTTTCTCTCTCTACTTTGATACATGTCATTCTCTTTCCCGTTCCCTAAAAACAACAGGTTTGCTTATTAAAGCAAATATTTCCTTCAAAACCTCCCATGTCAAACGATACCACGGGAGACGGATAAAAATACACAGATCGAAAAACTAAGGCTTTGCTTGGAATGAAAGAGGGAGGGGAAGGGTGATGAAAGAGCAGAAGTAGAAGGGCAGAGGAGATTCAGTAGTGTGGTAAAATCAAAAAGGCAATGCAATGAAGAAGATTCCAGATGGAACGAAAGGATGTGTTTTACGATCCGATGGGTCGTTGGAAAATCGTCGGCGAAAAACTTAGCAATTTCTTCTTCCTGTAATTTTGATGTTGAATTTGTAATTTTGATGCGTGAGAACAGTGAGATTCAGGGTTTTTGCTCGACGACTGATTCGCCGGAAATTAGGGTTTGTTTTGAACAAAGACGACGGGGTTTGGGGCTGAGCTACTTGATTTTCTGTTAATATATTTCAATGTATTTTCAACGTATCACGCTGTATTTTCATGTATTTTATTGTATTCATTGTCTTTTTCTTTCATTGTAATTCAATGTATCTCGCTGTATTCCATGTATTTCATTGTATTCACTGTCTTTTTTTCCATTATATTTTAATGTATCCCGCTGTATTTTATGTATTTTTCGGTTGAGAATCTTTTTTATAACTGGAAATACAAAATTTGTTTGTTATAATTGAGTTTGTTGAGTTATATTAGGAGTCTATTATGTTAATTGATTCACTTTCCGTTTAAAAACAATGTAATCCCCTCTTTCACGCCGTGAATACAGTCGAATACAATAATTTGTCCAGCTGTAATCGCATGTTTCACGCCATGAATACAGTCGAATACACTCGAATACAACAATTGATTAGCTGGACTTCCCTGATTCACGCCTATTTTTGCTACTGTATTCATGAATACAGTAGCTTAAATACATCTAATACATCTTATAACAACAGAAAACGTAACTATAATCTGTAATATAGCAAGTGGTATCTATAGATAGCTAATTACCACTAAAAAATAGTGCTTTATGAAAAATTTTCATGATTAAAGGTCTGACCCGATTACAGGTTCTCTAGGGAAGAGAGGGAATTAATAGAGTTAAGGTGAACGACACAAAAATTATTTATCATTCCCTACGTACCCATAAAACTAATTATCTTTCCTACACATGGCAGCTTTTGTGGTTAATTTTCTCTTTTTTCTCTTTTTCTTTTTTATTTCTCTACTTCTTTTCTTTCTTTTCTCCTTCTCTTTTTTTTTCGTTGTTTTTTCAATTTTCTCCTTTTTGGTAGTTTATTTTTCGCTCAAATCTCCATTGTTATTGTTTTTACCATAATTTAATTTCACACTAAATTTTGACTTCTTCTTTATTTTCTTAGTTTTTTTTCCTTTTATTTATTTTATTTATTTTTTGTTCTTTTTCTAATTTCATTTAACTCCTTTTTTCTTTTATTTTCTTTGTCTCTTCATAATCTAATTTCATTTATTTTTTTGCTCTTTTTTTATTTCTTATTGACTTATACATTAGGAAAAGATAACTGATAGTATATGTTTGTTCACCTTTTTCTTAGTATAGCTGGTATAATATATATTTAAACTTTTTTTTCTTTTTTTCTTATTTAAATTCAATTATTAGAACAACTTATACATTATAACTGTTTTCTTATCTCTTTTTGCTTTCAATTTTTTTGTTTTTAATTTTATTTATTATTATTTAAATTTATTTTTTTATTTCCTTTATTTCATAATCTAATTATGCACACATTTTTGGCTCCTTTAATTTTGTTATTTTTATTTATTTATATATTTTATATATTAATTATTAAAAAATAACGTACTTTAGCATATAGCATATAAAAAATAATATATTAGTAGCAGTTGAATTATATTATTGCAGTATAGTATGATCCCCACATGCTATGTATCATATACTTACAGGGTAAATAATATCGAAAACTCTCTTAGAAAGTTGAAAAATGACCCATTGGATATTTTGAATTTTTTTAACCAAATTTAACTATATTGTTACATTACATCATGTACTGTAATAGTATACTGTGCAATAAATTAAACAATATTAAATTAAATATTATATACCAAAATAGTACATAGTATGTTATTTGTTATATAATACAAATTAGTCTCTTCGCTAGTTCAACTCAATTTTAACCTAAATTTAAAAAATCTACTCCATAGTTTCCATCAAATTGACTCAAAATTTCGCCACAAACCTCCAATCAAATATTTCAAACCAAATATTTTGGTTTAAGAAAAAAATTTTAAGAAAAAAAAAAGCTCCGCCGAAAGTTAAAAAAGAACTCAATGTAAATTTCAAAAAATTCTAAACGGACCAAATTATAATAGTATACTGTTATATTATATAGTGTACTGTAACAGTATATCATTGAAATGAACTGTATACCAAAATGATATATAGTATATCATTTTAGTATACAATACAAATTCTTCTTCGCAAGTTCAATGCAATAAATTATACACTATTAAATTAAATATTACATACCAAATGGTATATCGTATGTTATTTTGACATATAGAGGACTGGTTCATTCCTTCAAAAATTATAGTAGTATACTATTGTAATTAATTATATACTCTTGAATTAACTAGTGTATACCAATACCGTATACAATATAATATTCGAGTATACAGTATAAATTCGTCTTCTTCGCTAGTTCAACTCAATTTTAATCTAAAATTCAAAAATCTACTTCAAATGAACTATAATTTAACCACAACTTTCAAAAAACAATCCGAACAAATCCAATCAAAAATTAGTTCAAACATTAATAAATCATCAAAAAATTAGTTGTGATCTTCAAGCTTTTAGGAGTAATTTTTTATTCAAATCAGATTAAGTCTCCACCGAAATACTTCAATTTGAAAATAATTTTTAAAATGATGATTACGACTAAATTTTAACACCATCATGATTTCAAACACGATATGCGCGCCTCCGATATAAATCATAAGCTTGTAAGCACCGACAATCATGACTAGTTTTTCATGTTCGTTCATCTACCTTCACCAGTAGCATTCTATTCCCCTAAATTACCCCTGCTACATATGAATAAGAAGAAGGAAGAGATTCGGAGAAGTTAGGGTTGTGTAATAAAGAGAGACACAGAGAGAGAGAGGGGGAGGGGGGGGGGGGGGGGTCGGG
>NW_017670437.1:76019-77012 GCF_001879085.1 Nicotiana attenuata
GGCTTTTCATGATTTAAAGGATAGAAAAATTGGGTAGGTGGGTAATATGATTTTGTAGGGTAGGTAGTTTTTATAATTAGTTTTAAAATGGGTAAAGACGGGTAATTTTTTATTGTTTTGTAGGTATAATGGTATATGACGTAGTTTCCTCATTAAGAAGTTCCAAACGCGTTAGGAAAGCCTAAACTGTAAAGTTGAAAAATAAAATGATAACCACTAAATTATAAGGGCTTTTTTCACCTTTAGTTATAAAAAAAATACTTTTTTTTGGCTATTATTTTGAGAGCGGCTGTACAATGTTATTTTTCTAAATTATAATCCCAAACCTCCAAAATTCCAATTGAATCGCAAATTATAACTTTTTACCCTTAGAAATGGATAACAATTGAATTTATACATGGTTTTAAGGATATGTGGATTAATTAAACACAAAAGATCAAGAATGTTAGATAGGTAAATAAAGATAAGATAAATAACCAAACCAGTTGTGTCGTTGAGTCCGGGTTCGGATTTAGGCTTAATAGTAGTTTCGCCTTCGACCAGACCCTCGATTCGAAACCAAATATATATGAAGAGATATGGTTAAAATAAGAACTTTTCAAAAGCTAAGAAGTAGAGAAATAAGTTTGTATTGCCTTGATAAGTGTGTTACAGTATCTTTATTGGAATAAAACTTCCCCTTTATATAGTAGGGGAGTTTTACCCCTAGTGTAATTTTAAAAAAGGTAAAAATCCTCCGGCCGATGTCCTTGCTGCCGATGTCCGGCGAGATCCGTGCCGTGATATCCTGTGGGATGCGGATATCACGGCCCTCTATTAGTCGTATGTAAACGCTGTCGTGCTTTTCGAGGCCTCGCAGCTCGTTTCGGGATCGTGGGAAGTATTGTTTTATCAAGTCCGATGGTTAAGATGTTTCAGCTTCGATTCCAACCCCATATAATCATGCCTTCGCTTCGTTTGACCCACCGAAAAATCGGGGGGGGGGGGTAGGGG
>NW_017670437.1:77032-103852 GCF_001879085.1 Nicotiana attenuata
GGGTAGGTTATCCCCGGTTTTACCCGTATACAGATAGTCCCCTCGTTTCCTAGAGAGTAGGTTTGCCGAAACGATGGGAGACGATAGATGAACCTCGGTTCCTTCCTTCACATGTTACAACCGAGATGATGGATAAGTCGAAACGTCCTATCACTCACGTCGTTCTGACATCAGACACATGTCGTTCATCGGATAGTTGCCTTCGAATGCGAAACGCCGTGTATTTCTTCTATAAAAGCTTTTACCCTTTGAACTTCTTCTACTTTCCGACCCTAGCTTCCACCTTCGAACCTACTAGATACTACCAAGTTCTTCGAATCTTTATATCTTCATATTTGGTCTTTGAATCTTCACAATTGTTCTTAGGTTTCTACCCATATCTTCATCTCATCTTCAAACCTTCATACTCTTCTCTTTAACCTTCATACTTGTTCTTTCAAATCTTCATGTTTTCTTCTTCCAATCTTCACATTTTCTCTAGATTGCGATGTTTAAAACTTCCAAATCGGTTCCTCAGCAGGCTGCATCTTCATCTTCCCACCCGACCACAGATGCTGAGGTGGCGGCTCCCGAGGTGACTGGCTCCGAGGCAGCTGCTCCCGAGGATGCCCCCTCCCCCCTTTCCCCCACCCCCACCCCCCTCCCATGAAAAGTTTTATGTCCCGGGATTGTTCAATTGCAGACAACTTCAAAGTCAAGAAAGCCTCATCCAAACAAGACTAGGGTGAAGGGGCATGGAGATATATATCCTCTCTTACGGATGATACCCTTCCCACAGTCCGAGAGGACTACAAATGGGAAGGAAAAGACATGGTTGTCCCCAAGCCTGAGGACGATACCACTACTCATGTTGAGGGGTATTTAAATGTTTACACTTACCCCTTCATGTTGGGCCCGGTAGACCCAGTAGTTTTGGCTTTTTGCAAGAGGTACGAGGTGTGCCTGGGGCAAATCCACTGTCTCTTTGTAGGATCTTGATCCTCCTATGTCATTTTTCGAACAACCCCGAATCTTCTCGGTTTACCCTCGACTACCTACTGCGTCTGTACAGTCCCCGAATTTTCGGAAATGGATTAATCAAGCTAACTCGCCGGGCCAACAAAGCCCTTTTTTCGAGCATCGATGAGGATCATGACCGTGACTGGCAGGGCTGCTTTGTTCGAGTGAAAACTGAAGATTTGATCCCTCCCGAGTTCCTTCCATTCTCCGAGAAGTGGAAGTCATCTCATAAGTATAGTCTTTCCTTAAGTGTCAATTTTTCTTTATTTCCTTTCTCATCATCTGTATTTGTGGTCGTGCAGCTGTTGCCCGGGTTCCTAATGCGGTCCCCCGGCTCAAGGAGTGGATCGAAAGCATCTGCAAGCAGATGTCATACTTCGAGCGCTCATGGCGTAAGCTTTCGAAGGTCCGATGGGAGGCCCGCTCTCATGGTAAGATTCTCCTCTAAAAAGCTATTACTATGCTCCAAACTTATAATGTTGATCTCTCCTCTTTCTATCACAGGTTTTCCTAAGACCATCAAACTTGGGCCGTTGGAAGGGGCCGAGGATGTGTCCTTGTCCGTTGATCCCTCCGTTACAGGACAGCCCGAAGCTACCGCAAAGGAGGAGAAGAAGAGAAAAAAAGTCCTCGGGCTCCCCGGACCGTGGGAAAAACAAAAAGAAGAGGGCGGCCAACCGGACCTAAAAACCCAAGAACAATACCAAGTCTAGGGTAACGAACCCTGACTTGCTTTACCGGCTCAGGGATGAGTGAAGATAATGATATCTTTGTCGCCCACGGATCGACTCCTGCCGTAGAAAAGGCGACCACCGGGGAGAAGGGCCACGAGGTCGAGCCCCTTCCGGTCCGAGAGGCGGAAGTGGAGATGGAGGTTGCAGCCTCCCAAGAAACTGCTCCTGCACTAAAGGAGGCGACCGGTGTGATTGACATCATTGTGACGCCCTCCTATACCAAGTCTATGCTCGAAGAGGCCCAAGCAGGTAAAGAAAAATCAAGTGAAGGAACACAAGGTAAGATGACCCTCTCCATTACTTCTTCGATGGAATGGATATGTCAACAGTGGAAGATTTCTCCGGGTTGAGCCACCCGTAGATACCAAAGAAAGACGTGCCTTCGGGAGCTGGCGGGCCGAGCATGAGCCCACGATTGGTAAAGCAATTCCTTGCGCCGAGTGCAGACCCTGAGCGCAAGAGGACGGTTATTCTCACGGTCTCAGAGGATGCCTGGGTCCTATCCGCTCTGGTAGACATAGCTAGTTATCTCCGATGTCTGGTAACCGACGAGACCAGATGAACGAGGTGGGCACGTTGAGCCTCTTCAATGAGGCACAGCAAGCACTGAACCGGGTAAGGTTCTAATACCTTCGAACTTCTCTTATGATTTACTTAAAATTTTCCTTTAATGTTTCTTACTTAGTTCCCTTTCCTTACAGGCTTCAGTGCTTCACCACGAGAGCTTCCTCCGGTACCGCTTGGAAACAAGCCAACTCGAGTTTGAGCTCAAGAAGCAGGCCCAGAAAAAGGATATGTACAAGCTTCTCAGTGAGAAACAAGATGAGGGCGTCAAGGATCTTCAGGCCGAGCTGGCCAGGGCTCAGAAGGAAGCTTCGACCCTGAGGCGGAAACACGCCGACCTGGTCGAAAAGGTAAACGTCTTTGAAGTTAAAAACGAGGAGCTAATCATGGTGACTAACGACAAAACCTCGCAGGTCCAACAGAAGCTCGACCTGATTGACCAACTCTGAGTCGAAATGATCGAGGTCCAGGCCATGGCCGACGATGGAAAAGAAAAATGGACCTGCTGGCTTTGGAAAAGGAAGCCACTAAGGCGGAGTTGGCATCGGTTGAGAACGAACTCCGGGTAGCGAAAGGCAAAGCCTACAAGTGGTCTCAGTTGAACGACGATCTCCGAACACTAGTGAGCTCAGCCTTCGCAGAGCGGGATGCCCTCGGTAGAGAATACGAGGCGATGAAGTCCAAGTTGGATACAACCTCCGTCGATAGCCGAACAAATGGTAGCTCAGTACAAGGCCGATATGGAGGCAGCCGAGGCCCGCCTGAAGGCAAAGGCTGAATATATGAAGCGGCTATCCCGAATAGAGACCCTCAAGGAGATCCATACCCGAGGTTTTGACTTATCGGCTGAAATCGAGGAAGCCAAAAGATCTGAGGCCGAGGAGAAGGAGCTTTACGAGCCTGAAGGTGTCGAAGGCTCTGAGGGTTCCGAGGGCTCGGAGGGTTCCGACAGCTGTGGTGATGAGTCGGGCCCTGGTGAAGATTAGGCATAGATACCTTAGTACTTTTTTTGTTTTTGACTTATGTACATTTTTGGTATTTTGAGGCCGTTTTTATTGGGCCTTGTAAGTATATTTCGGAAAATATATAAAATTTTCCCTTTCTAGAAATTTCAAGCCTTTAATTTTTCAGCATCTTTCCATAATTTCTATCCTTGCAATATTTCTAATACCTTAGCATAGAATCAGATGTAGCTATAGAGCATTCATTTTTCAGAGATCCGAAGGGAGCCTAACTTCGATACAACTTTGTTTGTTCGAGCCTTTGAAAACTCGATATGACCGGAAGTTCTTTCGAGATGCTTAAGTAATTTTAGACAATGCTTTTGCCAAGGGTAACCTTTTAGCAGGTTTTGAATTTTTATAAAGGCCTTACTTTCTGATTACGAGCTTCGGACATCTCCGAGCCATTTTTAGGGCGGCCGTAGCCTTTTGTATTTAGGCATCGCTTAGTAGGTTTGGTGCCTCCCGGATTTAGTGGCCCGAGTTGTCCGAATTTTTTTCAGACAACAGTCTCCGAGTGGGGGTAGCCCTTGGGCTCAATAGTCCCTGAATAGGGATAGCCCTTGGGCTCGATAGTACCCGAATAGGGGTAGCCCTTGGGCTCTTATGATCCTGAATTCAAGAGGCAAGAAAATGTGTAATAGAAAGGGTTCACTTTCTTTCATTTCTATGTATAAAATACATTATTGAAAGCACGTAAAAGCTTGTATCATGGCTAAAGTGGACTATGTAGGCACGGTTCACACGACGGTTTGGCCCTTACAATGAATCCTAACTACCGAGCCTTAGCTTATAACATACAAGGTTTTCTTTTTTCCTTGCTAAAAACCTTAACCCGAGGGTAATGGCCCCAGTATTCGAGGTTGAGCTTCAGAGGGCTAGGATACTATTGATATGAAATGAAACCCTATTGACTCCGGTTGAGACCGGCCTTTGAATCTAAGTTAGCACTTTTTATTGTTGCTTTGTTAAAAACCTTGCCGAAAAACCCATTTTGGGACAAAACCGGTCTAAGGGAAAAAGAGTGCAACGCGTGATTTCAGACCTAATAATCACATTCTCCCCATGTTGTTGTCGGCAAGTGTTAGTCCGATTCATAATATTATTAAAGATTAATTGAGATTGTACCTTAGCAGTAGTACCGCTTTAAGTGCGTCACGTTCTAGTTGTTTGGTAGTTGCACACCGTTTCTTGCTTCGAGTTTGTATGAGCCTTTGCCGGTAATTCCGATGACTCAATATGGTCCTTCCCTTGGTGTGTAATGTTACTTCCCTCAAAACCAAGTCCCGATCTTGAAGTGTCAGAGGTTGGCTCTTCATTTGTAGTATCTTTCTATCCGCTATTTTTGAACAGCCAACCAGACTGGGGCAGCCTCACACCTTTCATCCAATAGTTCCAGACTCATGATCATGGCCTCGCCATTCGACTCTTCGGTCACATATTGGAACCTGAGGCTCGATTCTCCCACTTCGACTAGTATTAAGGCTTTGGCACCATAGACCAATGAAAACGGGGTGGCCCGGGTACTAGATTTCGAGGTCATACAGTACGCCCAGAGGACTTCGAGCAGGATTTCCTTCCATTTCCCTTTGGCATCAGTCAACCTCTTTTTCATGTTTTGGAGAACTTGTCTTTTTCCCCTTGGGTGGTAAGCTGTTGATAGTATTTTCTTAATCTTGTGATCTTCGAAGAACTTATTTACCTTGCAGCCGACGAATTATTTCTCATTATCGTAAATGATTTCGGATGGTATGCCGAATTGGCATTTTATGTGGTCCTAGATGAAGTCAATGACTTCTTTCTCCCGAATTTTCTCGAACGCTTAAGCTTCGACCCATTTGAAAAATTAATCGGTCATGAATAGTATGAATTGAGCCTTACCGGGTGCCCACGGCAGGGGACCGACGATGTTCATTTCCTATTTCATAAATGGCCACAGGGACAGGACCGAATGGAGTAGCTCCCCCAGTTGACGGATCATTGACACATGTCTCTGGCAGCCATCCCACTTTCGTACAAAGTCCTTTGCATCCTTCTCTATTCGGTCCAGTAATAGTCGGGCCTGATTAATTGCCGAACCAAAGATTCCAGCCCTGAATGATTCTCGCAAGTTCCCTCGTGAACTTCTCTCAAGGCATATTTGGTATCTCCCGACCCCAAGCATATGGCTAGCGGGCCGTCAAACGGTCTTTTGAACAAAGTCCCTTTGACCAAGCTAAATCTAGCAGCCTTCGTACGTAGAGCTCTTGATTCCTTGGGATCCGAGGGCAATTTTCCCGTCTTCAATTAATCTATGTACTTGTTCCTCCAATCCCACGATAAACTCGTTTAGTTTACATCGACATGGCCTTATTCTGTCATTAATTTCATGAGTTGTACTATTGTTCCCGATCTGAACTCATCGACATCGACCGACGACCCCAAAATTAGCCAAGGTATCGACCTCACTATTCTGATCTCGGGGCACGTGTTGCAGGGTCCATTCCTTGTATTGATGCACGCTACTTGTAACTTGTCTAAATACCTTTGCATTCTTTCTTCTTTCACTTCGAATGTCCCATTGACTTGATTTACCACGAGGAGAGAGTCGCACTTAGCTTCAATCACCTCGGTCCAAGTCTTTTAGCCAATTTGAGACCTACAGTCATGTTCTCATACTCGGTTTGATTGTTAGTCAATTTTACGTTCTAATAGACTGCCTAACTATATTCCATGTAGGTGGATTCAACACGATGCCGAGCTAGGACCCCTTTGCGTTCGAGGCACTGTCTGTAAAAAGGGTCCAAATCCCCAAGGTAGTCCCCGAGGTTAGCAGTAATTCCCTTTCGACTTCGGGTATTAAGGCCGGGGTAAAGACGGCCACGAAGTCTTCCAAAATTTGAGATTTGATGGCGGTTCGGGTTGGTACTCGATATCGTATTCACTGATTTCGACGGCCCATTTGGCCAATCGGCTCGAGAGCTCAAGTTTGTGCATGATGTTCCTCAGTGGGTAAGAGGTTACGACACATATAGGCTGGCATTGCAAGTACGATTTTAACTTCCTGGAGGCGCTTAGCAAAGTGAGCACCAAGTTTTCCAGGTGAGGATACCTTGTTTCGGCCTCGCCTAGATTTCTACTGACATAGTAAATAGAAAATTTCGTACCTTCCTCTTCTAGAACTAAAACTCCACTTACCACCACCTCAGATACCGCCAAATAAAGGTACAATTGCTCATCCACCTTCGGAGTGTGGAGCAGGGGCGGACTCGAAAGGTATCGTTGGAGTTCATCCAAAGCTTGTTGGCATTCCGGGGTCCAGGAAAAGTTATTCTTCTTCTTTAACAGTGAGAAAAACCGATGGCTTTCGACTGAAGACCTCGATATGAACCGGCCCAGGGCGGCTATACGCTCGGTCAGCCTCTGAACGGCCTTGATGTTGTCTACCGTGGTGATGTCTTCTATGGCCTTGATCTTATTAGGATTAATCTCGATTCCCCGATTAGACCATAAATCCGAGGAACTTTCCCGATCCGACCCCGAATGCGCACTTCTCCAAGTTCAGCTTCATATTGTATTTCTTCAATATGTCGAAGTTTTCCTACAAATGTTTCAAATGGTCCTCTGCTCAGAGGGACTTAACTAACATGCGGTCAATATAAACTTACATTGAATTTCCTATTTGTTCTTCGAACATCCAGTTTGCTAGCCGTTGATAGGTGGCACCGGCATTCTTTAATCTGAATGGAATTACATTATAACAGTAGGTGCCGAATTTAGTGATAAAGGAAGTCTTTTCTTGGTCGTTCGGGTCCATCCGAATTTGGTTGTACCCGGAATGGGCATCGAGAAAGCTGAGTATCTCGTAACCGTCCATTGCGTCGATCATCCAATCGATGTTAGAGAAAGGAAAAGAATTCTTAGGGCATGCCTTGTTCAAATATTTGTAATCTACACACATTTTTAGCTTATTTCCTATTTTAGATACTACCACTATGTTAGCTAACCAGTCTGGGTACTTAATTTTCTGGATGAACCCTATTTTAAGGAGTTTAGATACCTCATCCTTGATGAATGCATGCTTGACCTCGAACTGAGGTCTCCTCTTCTGCTTAACCGGGTGGAACTTTGGCTCCAAACTCAACATATGAGTGGTTATCTCTGGCGGGATCCTTATCATATCAAGATGGGACCAGGAGAAACAAGATATGTTAGTTTTAAGAAAATTAATGAGTTCTTTCCTGAGCTCGGGGGTTAACCCCGTGCCCAGGTATACCTTTCAATCCGGTAGGTGTTCGGTCAATATGACTTCCTCCAGCACCTCGACCATTGATTTGGTGGCGTCAGTATCATCAGGAGCTATGAATGACCTCAAAATTCCGTAATCATCCTCCTCGTCAGCTCCTCGTTCCTCCTGTCCGACCGGGACCGGCATCGGTGATTGCTATTTGACTTCGACCTTTCTGGTCTGCTCTGTGTTCCTTAATGTCGGGACGACAGGTAGAGGGAGTTCTTCATCGACTGCGAACATCTCCTTTGCAGCCGGCTGTTCTCCGTATACCATGTTGATTCCTCCAGGAGTAGGGAACTTTAACGCCTGGTGTATGGTCGAAGGTACTGTCTTCATGTTATGAACCCATGGTCTTCCAAATAGAACGTTATATCTCATGTCCCCTTCGATCACATAAAACTTTGTTTCTTGGATGGTCCCGACGGTGTTCACGGGTACGGTTATCCCCTTTAGTAGTTTTGCACGCCATGTTAAATCTGTTCGACACGCGAATTGCTGGCACTATTTGATCTTGTAACCCCAACTGCTCTACTACCCTCGATCTGATGATGTTGGCCGAGCTACCTGGATCAATCAACACACGTTTAACTCGAGATTTATTGATAAGTACGGAAATTACCAGTGCATCATATGAGGTTGTACGATGCCCTCGGCATCTTCGTCGCTGAATGAAATGGTTCCCTCCGGGATATAATCTCGGGTGTGTTTCTCCCTTGTGATTAACACTTTAGTGTGTTTTATCATCGGCCCTTGAAGGACATCGACCCTTCCAATGATCATGTGATTATGTGTTGAGTTTTCTATTTTTCAGTCTGTTTGTTGGTGCCCCTATTTCTGAAGTGGTTTTTGGCTTGATCATTCAGAAACTCTCGTAGGTGTCCGTTACTAAATAACCGGGAAACTTTTTCTCTTAATTGCCGGAAATCCTCGATCCTGTGGTCATGAGTGCCATGATACTTACACATAAGTTGGGATCTCTCTGGGTAGGATCGGATTGATATGGTCAAGGCCACTTTGTTTCCTTGATGCGCCCGATGGCTGATACGATGCTGGCATCATCAACGTTGAAGTTATATTCTCACAATCTTAGTGCTTACCTAGCCCCGAGCAGCCTGTGGAAACATTCTTGCTCATCAGTCCTCGGCTATTGGACCCTCGATCATTTCTCTTTTCATTCCTCGTGAGGTGATACCCGGACCCGTTTTCCCTTTGATCTCCGTTATATGGTTGATATCGGTCCCGGATCGGTCTTGATTCATGATCGATGACTCTCTTAGACCTGTCGTCGGTTCTAAAAGGATAAACGGACCCAGAAGGGGCTCCGAATTGGTTGTCCTCGATTCTGATTTTCGACTGGTATCTGCTGTGGACGTAGGCCCAAGTTACCGCTGGCTACTTTACTAAATTTTGTTTAAGCTGTTGTGAAGCCAAGGAGCTTCGGGGGTTGAGTCCTTGGGTGAATGCCTGAACGGCCAAATCATCGACGACTGGAGGTAGATACATCAGTTCCATCTCGAACCTTGATACGAACTCCCCGAGCATCTCGTTATCTCTTTGTTCAACCTTGAAAAGATCTGATTTTTTGGTTTTGACCTTGATGGCCTCGACATGGCCTTCACAAAAGTAACTGCAAGCATAGCAAACGAATTAATAGAATTTGGGGTTAAGTTGTGATACAATATCATTGCTCTTTTTGGTAGAGTCTCCCCGAACTTCTTCAGCAACACTGACTCGATATCGTCATCTTCCAAGTCGTTCCCCTTGAGGGCACATGTATAGGAGGTTATATGTTCGTTTGGATCCGTGGTTCCGTTGTACTTTGGAATATCGGGCATACGAAACCTCTTTAGGATCGGTTTTGGTGTCGCACTCGGTGGGAAAGGCTTTTGGATAAACTTTTTGGAATCCGGTCCTTTCAAAATCGGGGGTGCTTCTAGGATTTGGTCGACCCTGGAGTTGTACGTTTGCACTTTCTTGTCACTGGCCTCAATTTTCTTTTCATCTGATTCCACTCGCTTCGTTAATGCCTCAAGAATTTTCATTATCTCAGGGTTGGCCCCTGGCTCAGCTTCATCTCTCGGTGGTCTGCTCTTTTCTTTGGGTGTTTTCCCGGGACCGTTCAGGTTCGGCCCTACCTGGAGGATGGCCTTGATTCTGTAGCTATGCTATCGCCGCTTGTTGAGCCTGCAACATTTTGAAGATTAGACGTAGGCTTACCCCATCACCTTCGCCTTCGGGCGTTTCTCGAACTGTTAGTCGAAAGCTTCCAAAATGCTATTTTCGGGATCAGTTGGCAGGTAGGCGTCGATAGCAACCTGTGAATTATTGTCGATTAGATCGGCAACTGGGGCTCTATTGGGTTCAACAAGGGGCACCTCATTGCTAGGTACCGGGTTATTGTTTTCGCCATGATGGCCAGATTCAGCCTCAACGTTCAAGTGAACAGACTGAGAATTTGTCATTTTTAAGCTGGTCTGAAATTGAAACCTTAAAGAACAAGCGTAAAATAGAGTATATTATCGAAATTTGTATCGAACCACCACTATTATCCTTAGCCCCATGGTGGGCGCCAAACTGTTTGCCCTTAGAAATGGATAACAATTGAATTTATACACGGTTTTAAGGATATGAGATTAATTCAACACAAATGATCAAGAATGTTAGATAGGCAAAATAAAGATTAGATAAATAACCAAACCAGTTGTGGCGTTGAGTCCGGGCTCGGATTTAGGCTTAATAGTAGTTTCGCCTTCGACTAGACCCTTGATTCGAAACCAAATATATGTGAAGAGCTATGGTTAAAATAAGAACTTTTCAATAACTAAGAAGCAGAGAAATTTTGTATTGCCTTTATATGCGTGTTATAGTGTCTTTATTGAAATAAAACTTCCCCAATATAGTAGGGGAGTTTTACCCCTAGTACAATTCTAAAAAGGGTAAAAATCCTTATTTTTAGTCAATTACTGATTTGGTGGCGATGTGGAGCGAGATCCGTGCCGTGATATCCGGTGGGATGCGAATTTCACGGCCCTCTATTAGTCGTGTATAGCCGTTGTCGTGCTTTCCGAGGTCTCAGAGCTCGTTCCAGGATCGGGGAAGTATTGTCTTATCAAGTCCAGTGGCGAACACTCTGTTCGGGCCTTAGTACGAGACATTCTGGTTTTGATTCCGACCCCATATAATATGCCTTCGCTTCATTTGACCCACCAAAAAATCGAAGTGCAGGTTACCCGGTTTTACCCGTATACAGTAACCACAGTATCTCTTACTTAACTGATTTGCTTCTATCTTGACAAGTCTACAAACTATTGCAATAAGCTACATTTTACCTTGTTATCCGTAGATTAAAAAAAAATAACACATGTTATGTATTTACTAATTTCACGTAAGAAATGAGGGCAAGTAATAAAACTTTCCATCACGTCATAATGCTTGTTAGCAATTTCAGTAGTTATTTGATGTGTAATAATATATTTGAATACCATAAACAGCATGCCCCAAACCATTAAAAAGAAAATTTTCGAACCCAAATGAAACTTTCCTTAATAAGGACCTGGCTAGATTACACACAAATGAAGTCAGTTACTTGGTCGCCATCATAATTTTCAAGCTGACATAGTGACATTAATTGACTATTTTATGCTATTTTGATTCCAAACAAACTCTTGTTGTCTTTTTCTTTATTCAGTTCCTAAATAAACTCAAATATCCTTTAAAGGATTGTTATATTTTTTTTCAACTTGAAGTATTGTTATTAAATATTCTTTCCGTCCAAGTTTACTTGTCTACTATTAAATTGACATATCCCTTAAGAAATAATAAATAATTTGATAGATTTACTATATCACCCATATTGGAGTATATGTTGGAAACTGAATTGGAAATAAGTAGTACTCCTACTTATAAAATGGGAAAAATAAGTATAAAATGATAAATTATTCATTAGTTTTTCAAACTGGACAAATAAAAGTGGATATCTATTTTTAGTATAATGGAGAAGTAAACTTATAGCCCGTTTGGCCAAGCTGCAAAAATCAGCTAATTTTGAGAAGTACTTTTTTTCAAAAGTGCTTTTCTCAAAAGTACTTTTGATGAGAAGTGTCGCACCCCTTTTTTCATCTTAACCCTCTCTAAAATAAATAATAAAGCGATTTAAAAGCTTAAAAGGGTTTTCAAATTGAAAGTCACAAAGAATTGTGTTCAAAAGGACTTTTCAGAGTCGCCACCTGACATTTGGTTTCGGTGTGCCAAGTCACCATTTTTTATTAAGAGAATTCCTTCAAAACACATTTCACTCTTAAACTAATTGCGCCAGAGATTCCAAGTAAGGAGGTTCATTTGACTCGGGGAGAAGGTGTTAGGCATTCCCCGAGTCCCCTAACTAGTACGGTTGCACACTTGATCAAATTGGCTTTTAAGAGTACTCAGATTGAGGTGGAAACACACAAAAATGAAAAATAAACACGAAAGAGGCTCGAGGTCGTCCCTGCCTAATACAAGAAAATAAGAGAAAAGAAAAGAGAGTACTAATAGAAAATATACTAAAAGTTCTAAGCTATCCTATATTATGCTTCCTCCACGATGTAGCCTTGGCCTCCGTATACATTCACTTCGGGGCATACCCCGGATAAAAATATATATAAACTCTTCGGGGCATTCCCCTGATGAAACCATAATAAACTAAAAGGGAACGACCTCTTACCTCGAAAATTCAAACAAAATCCTAAGGCTTGCCTATCCAAGTGTTGTCGGCCTAGGCATGCTCCTAGCGAGTAAGTAACAAAAGAAAAAATAAACTAAAGTAAATAAAGATGTCGGAGTGGAATATGAAACGTTAGTGCATAGTAACTTTATACCCTGCCTTCTCTTCTTTTTCTCGGCTTTATCTTTTCCCTTGGTCTAACCCCTTTCCGATGGCATAGCTACTGCTTGGTTTCCTGGTGTGGTCCCGGACTTTGAAGGATGGGTCCGAAAGCTGGCTTCCACTTCCTCGTATTCAGAGCGTTGCTGGCGAGATTTGGCCAAGGGCCGATGGGAGGCCAAAAATCATGGTGAGTTCTCTTGTTTGTTTACTTGTACTTCTTTAGTGGAATACTTACATCGGTTTTGTGCAGGTCTCGGAGATGTCGTTGCTATGCGGCCGGCCCCGGCTGGTGAAGGAGAGATCCCGAAGCCTTCTAAAGAAAAGAAAAGAAAAAGGGAGTCACCTGCAAATCCCTCGAAGCCCAAGAAAAATGCGGCTCAAAAATCCAAGGCCGATACGATGGCCTTATCTCCGGAAAAGGCCCAACACCTTCGGGATCAGGAGGAAGAAGAAGATAACGACTGCCTGTTGGTAGCTCGTAAAAGAGGAAACACCGGTGCTTCGAAGTCTGTCAAACTGTTGATGGTTGATGTGGTTAATTCCAGAGCCGAAGAGATCTCCTAGGGGAGTTCAAACAAAGTCCCCGAGCCATCGGATAGAAAAAAGGCACCTCGCCTAGGAGGCCATTTGGAGGGCGAGGCCGAGGGGCCCGATCCCGAGCCCCTTCAAATAAAAGAGAATGCCCCGAGTGGATCGCTTGGGGTAATCAATGTGGATGACTCACCGCCTGGGCCCGAGTTCTCCGAGGGGCAAATCCGTGATGCTCAGAACATGAGATCTTATGAAGTGGGGGCGAGCCACGAAGGGCATGACATCTTTCGAGAATGCCTCGCAGGGATTGAAGATGGCCCCAACCCAGATGTTTCTTTCATCTTTGATGAAGTTCGTCGACTCTTCAAACAAGTGAGTTTTCTATCCTTTTAAAATTATGCCTGCGCTTTGTTTTTTGTTGTTCTGAATCTAACTTTCCCCCCTTTTTATGAAGGTTGTGGTGCTCCATAAAAGGGCATTTTCCAGGTCTCGAGCTGATCTTGCTCGATGTGAGGCTGAGCTTAAGAAGATCTCGGAAGAGATCTTAAAACCCTCTATGTCAAGAAGGAGGAGGAAATCAGCGATCTTCGAGCCGAATTGGCAAAGGCTTGTCAATAGCGAACCGAGCTTACCGAAGAGGTAATATTCCCTCTGAAGTTTTGTCATGGACCAACTCATTCGGTCTTCTAATAATTTTATCTTTAAGTCTCAATGAAAGGGTGCACTGGTGGAGCAGCTTCGAGAGGAATGTCGCGCCCCCTTTTTCCCCTTCCCTTTTTGACGGGGAGAGAGGTCCGGGTTTTGACATTCATGGGGTGTAATGACTCATTTCCTTTTGGGAATTGGGTATTTGAAGAGTCTCCACCTAACGGATTATGGTGCATTAAGGCACCTAGAGCGATTAACTCTTGGGTTGGTCTGCATTACCAGAGATTAGGGTAAGGGCTCGAAGTAACCTCGAGGGGAAGGTGTTAGGCACCCCTCTTGGTCCACAACTATGGGTCCTGGCCGAACTTATATTCACAAATCAGTCCATTACAAGTAAACAGTTGAATCAAAGAGGTTGCAGGTAAAACACGTTCGAGTAACTCAAGTAGTAAGATAAAGCTTTGAACAAGTTGTAAAACAAAGTTTTAAAGAAAGGATTTGGTAAAGAGGGGTCCTAGGTTGGTTATCCTATAGGATCACATCATTACAATGCCCGGTAATCACTCCTTGGAAAGGGGCTACGCGTGGCATTAGCGCACCGGTCATCATATCCATATCTACCCTTCCCATCCCCTTATTGGTCATGCAAAGCGAGTGTTTGGTCAACGATTCCTGTTGCGTGCTGCTACCCGTCCCTTCTTAATGGTCGTGGAGGGAGTTAGGACCTCTGCCTATAGGTGGTTCTAGACGTACCCCTAAGGTTTTAAAAGGCAAAAATTCTAAGGCGACAATAAAAAAAAACATATAGGACTTTACACATAAATGGGAGCAATTTAAAAGGCTCAGAGTTTCCTCCTCAATCAAATACATAAGCAGCACGACCCAAGCACGGTTAAGGTCTTTTATTAGACAACGTCCTAAAGCAGGATATCAAAGTGAATATGCAAAAACAAACAAACCCTTTTTTAGGTTCAGAAATTGTACCCTAGCAGTTGCCTAAGGACTCCTTTTAAAGCCTTTTAGGATCAGAAAACGTTAAGCGATAGAGACAGTTTCAGAGAATGCAATTTTGAAAACGCCCTGGAGGCTTGCCTACACGCAGGATACTGACATCTATATTAATGCAGAAACAAACAAATTTTTTGAAATAGTCTCCTTTAATACTTATAGGCATGATATCTAATGAGATTGGGGCAGTTTGAAGAACTTATTCCAGAAAGTGCTTAATACTTAATAAGACCAATTTAAAACGAACCAGGCGTGACCAAGTGACTTATTAGACTAAATCAGACTGACAGCCCCAATTGCGAGGAGAATTCCCTATAGGCATGATATCTAGGTGTATTACTGATTTTAGTCGATTTGCTAATGTGGCAACATACAGAAGCACTCCTTATAACTATATCTGAATTAAGTCCTATAGGCATGGTATCCATTATTAAACTGATTTTAAGACATGATTTCTTGGAACCTATATGCATGGTTTCTGAAACATGACAGAATGTAAAACCTTATAGACATGGTTTCTACTTGACGAGTAAACAAACTTAAAGGTGAAGTCCTATGGACATGATTTCTATTTGGCAAAGCAATCAGATTCAAAGAGTAAAGTCCTAAGAGAATGTTTTCTATTTAGAACAAACAGACTTGAAAAGGTAAAGTCCTAATAGCAAGATTTCTACCCGTAGTACCCCAGCAAATATGTATCTATCCACCCTTTTTCACTAAATACCCCAATATCTGTTTAAAATTATTACAGACCAATGAATGAATTACATAAATGAAACAGAAAATCAAGAAGCTATTCTATAGGGAGCCTTCAATTAGGCCCAGGTTTCCCAAAGCCTCCAATGGTCTCATATGCCTCAGTTCCATAGACAAAATCATAGTCTACTCTAGGTGCATCAAAGTTCCCTAAGGATCTCAAGGATCCCGGGCAGTGCTTACACCTAGACATAGCAACCAAGAATTGAACAAGTGCAGTGGAAAGGCCAGCCTCAGTATGCCAGAGTTCAGAGGGTTCTCAAAGGATCCCAAGGCAGTACACATACTAGAGGGGGCAAAACTTATTGACTAGGAGTAGAGTGAGAAGTGATGGACACAAGTTGAAAAGGTTTTAGTAAGAAACTGTGATTAACAAAAGCCTTTCTTGAAAGCAATTCAGTAGAGATTGTTTGAAAAGGGAGATTGGAATAGTTAACAGAGTCCAAACACAGTTAGTTTATAGAACCAAGTAAATTCAAGAGTCACACACAGGGGTCAAGGGGTTTGGGACACATAGAACAATTGGTTGCAAACACAGAACCCATCAAGGTCTAGGACTGGTTCAGACATGCTCAGAAACAGCTGACACTGGCATAGTCACAAAGCCAGGCATGAAGAACACATCCACATAGAGGGGTGATAGGGATTTGGGATCCATGGGATATAGTATGGTAAATATACAACAAGTAAGAGACAACCGGTAGGACGTGCTCAGAAACACACATAAAGAGAATATACTAATCTAAAGGGAAGGGGGAAGACATGATAACATGCTAGTAATGTGTTCTTAATTACAAGTTTCACAACAAAACCACAAATAGAAGCAAACCAGAAACAAGAAGAACTGAAACAATAAGAGAATCATGTTGTTGTTGGAACTTTAAATTGAAACTAGGACATACCAGTGAAGAGCAGAGTAAGCAGAATGAAAAGAACAAGAGAACACAAATGGTTAGCCTTGGCTTGCAGCCGGCTAGCAATAGCAAATAGCACAAGAGAGAGAGCAGAGATTTTTAAAGTATGAGAGATAGTTTTGAACCCAAGCGTTCGTGTCTGTATTAGTGAAAAACTAGAGTATTTATAGTTGAAAAATAGGTAGTAAATAAGGTAAGAATCATAGTAGCCTAATAATTGAGGAACTCAGAATCAATCAATTAGAAAATCGAGGAAGTACTCCCTTAAGTTAAGGGAATTAATTCAAACGGTAAGAACCAGTATATAAGTCAAGAAGGATCAGTACATGATTAATAAGGAAAGAATCAAAGTTTAGTAAGCATAGAGTAGTCAATTAGGACTAAGTTCAGAAAACTCCGATTAAGGAATGATTCAGTAAAAAATAAAGTACTACAGCAAATAAGGTAATGGAATCAGTCAATTTAAACAAACGAGTAGAATTTTAGGGTTTTAAAAGAAAATCTTTCAATCAAACCATCAACTAAGGGAATCAGAATCGATCAAGAGGAGTCATGATTCTGTACTTCAACATATAAATAGAGAAGATCAAACGGACGTAGCAAACAGGAAAGTTCAGCAATATCGACAGAAAGAGGCAAGAGATGAACAAACAAGATCAACATAATCACACAGAAGTGATATAAGTAGGCTAGGGACTCGGTAAAACACATTCGAAGCATGGTAACCACGGAAGCTTAATAAGAATCAAGTAGTCAGGTCAACACACAGAACCAAGACAAAGAAGATCTAAAAAGAAATTAGGGCTTTTAACAGAGGCGAGTTGAAAAAGCAGTAAGAACATATGATCAGTCAAGATATGCAAGGAAAAGGTTTAAACATAAAGAAAAATCAGTTTGAACGAGTGCAGAAGAACTCTGAGAAACCCTAACTTTAAAGAAAGTAAAAACGGCTTAAAGTTGATGATTTTCAAAAGAAGTTTGAGAATAGTGTAAAACATTGAAAGGAACAGACTTAAATCGTTAAAAATAACCCAGATCTAAGAGATTCAAACAAAGTTAGGGTTTCAAAGCAAACCCTGATAGAAACGGAAGAACCTGCTATAAACTTCAAAGATCGTAACAAATATGGTGTGATTTTTTCCAAAATCACACCGGAGAAACCATTAACAATAAAAAGAGAAACCCTAGATCCAAATCAGCATGGCCCAGGGCCCTTGAAGGACTTAGAGATGATGAGCAAGGCAATGGAGGAACCATTGGAGGCTTAGGGTTGAAAGGTGGTTGCCGGAGATGGCCGGAGAAGAAGGCGGCGATTGAAGGGGATTAGGGTTAGGTTGAGAGAAGAGAGGATATGAGAGAGTTTGAGCGCGGCGGAGTCTGAGAAATGAGATAGGGTTAGTGGTCTTGAGGATTAAAAAAGGAAAGGGCTCGTTTGGACCGTTGATCTGGGAGATCAACGGTTAGGATTAGACCGGGTAGATGGGTTCCGAGTTTGGGTAGGAGTTTATAGGGTCTGGGTCGGGTTAATTGGGTAGGAAATTGGGCTAGGAGTGGGATCAATTAGGCTAAAATTGAAAGCCAAATCTAGCTATGATTTAAATAGCCATTTTTCCCTATTTTAATTTAATAAATAATAAAATAGTTTTTGAAAATAATCTTTCTATACCAAAATGATTTAAAATATATAATTAACATTTTAAAAGTATATGGACCAATTTTACGTATATAAAATATAATTATACATTAAAACGGGCTAACATTGCAATTATATGCAATTTAGCTCGAAAAATACCAAATGTGATTATAAAAATGCATAAAAATTATATTAATTACATTTTGGTATAAGTATAGAAATCAAATGAATAAATCATCATAACAATAGTTTGGGAAATAATTATTGGGGATTTTATGAATAAAAGGGGAGAAAATAAATCAATTTAAACTCTTAAAATTATGGAAAAAAAATTATAAAAACCTTGTGCATGCTTATATGCGCATATATATGCTATTCTGCATATTTAAAAATATATAGGGAAAAATTGGGTATCAACAAGGAGCTCAAGATGAAGGAGGCCGAAACCCTGGGCTGGAGGCAAGGCATGGACAATCTTGCCTCTGAGAAAGAAACCCTTCGGGAGCAGCTGGCTTCACTCGAACGTCAGTTCCAAAGCGTGAAGGAGGAGGGCCTGGCTCGAGGCGGCGAAATCGAGGGGCTCAAGGTTAAATTTGCTGCTGAGCTAGCTAAGGCCAAATCTGATGCTGAGGTAATTATGTCCTCGTACCGAGCCGGCACCGAAGCAGCTAATGCCCGAGCTAAGGAGATTTCCACTTCGGCCGAAGTTAAGTTATCATGTGCGCTCGACCATGCTAGGCGACAGTCCCCGAGGGAAACCCTCGAGGAGGTACACGCTCGCGGCTTTGATCTCTCAGCCGATATTGAAAAGGCGAAGACCTTGGAAGAAGAGGCTGCTGCTTTGCTTTCCGATGAGGATGATTCAGCCAGTGGCTCCGAGAGTGAAGGAGATGAAGATGGAGCCCCCGAGGGTGAGGCCCCCGAAGATACTGCTCCTGAAGATGCAGCTGCCGAAGATATGGCCCCGAAGTATATTTATGTTTCCTTATTCGCATTTTTTGTGCAAGTATCCCTTGTGCAGATATCTTTTGTAATCACCTTTTGGAAATATAAGGGGAACTTTTTATCCCATTTTCAACTTGTGCTGGATTTCATTTTGTTTTTATTTATGGAATACTTCGGTTGTATAACTTGAATGATTGGTCCGAGAATTGATTTGGACTCGGGATATAATAAACCCTTAGGTCTGTATCGATAAATATAATAATCCTCGAGCTAAGTTTAAGTCGATTCGATGTGAGCTCGAGATGTCGGGACTCTTGAGTCCGAGTTGAGTGAGAGCAGGGTCTCGAACTCTATGTATTTTGGCCCTTAGGCTCTTTTGGATCGGCCCTTAGAATCTTTTAGATTGGCCCTTAGGCTCTTTAAGTTGGGCCAATTCGGCCCGTAGAACGGCTATATAATGTTTCCCTCTTTTTGGCTAAAAGACTTAGTAAAAATTTTGTATGCCTTGGCATGTGTTTTTTGTACCCGTTGGGTTTTTTCGAGGGTTCGACGTATCGGAACCTTATTAGTAACTTGTTTGTGTGACGAAAATCGAATACCTCTTGAGGTTTTTTTTCGAAGGCTGATGTTATCGAAGCCTTTAGATTATTCGAGGGATGAATTTATCGAAGGCCTTTATATTTTGCTTTTTCCGATGGTAGCCTGATTTAACCGGATTTTACAAAGTGTTTGGAGGCCTTTAATTTATGGCGGAAGTCGGACGTCTCCGAGCCGCATTATTTTGGCCGTAGCCTTTTATATGACCGTAGTCTTTAGTATGGTCGTAGCTTTTAATTTGGCCGTAGCCTTCAGGTTTGTCTCTTGGACTTGTTCCCCGATAACTTTTTGAACTTGTTCGAAAAGTTATTCCCCGAGTATATTGGCCTTGGCCTTTATTTTGGGGGATGCCAATATTGGCCTTATGAGTCCGAGTCTTCGAGTGTCTCGGGGTTATATTCGTGCTTTGGCCCTTGAGCCATTTTCCGTAGGATTATAAATGTAGAGCTCGTATAATAGTAGACTTTCTTTGAGACACAAGTGTTTTTTGATATAAACAGAATGATTCTCCAAATAATTGATACATCCGTACACATTTCGCAGGCGGGGCTCGGCTATTCTATATGGACACGGATCATCTGACCGTTTAGCCTATTACAAAATTTTCCTATCGAGGCCGTCTTAGGAGTGAAGTATTTTCTTGAAAATATAACCTCCGAGAGTGATGCCCCCAATATTCGAGGTTGATTGAAAAGAAGCCTTGGATACTGTTGAGTTCTCCTTAGGTAGCACGTAATTTTTGCCTCATTAAAAACCTTGCCGGTAAAACCCATTTGGGACAAAATCCGATCTAAGGGAAAAAGAGTGCAATGCATGCTTTAAAACCTAAGGCCTTCGCGTAAAAGGGTGTCTTCGAGATCGCGTACCTTCGAGAGCTTCGATCGAAAATCTGTAATAAGTTAGTTTTAAACTCAAATGGACAAAGGATAAAGTCATACCTTAGCAGTAGTATCGTTTGAGTAATGATATGTTCCAATTGTTTGGCAGTTGTTCACCTTCCATCGTGCTGAGTTTGTAAGATCCTTTACCAACAATTCCGACGACTCGGTCCTTCCCAGTTTGGACCCAATTTTCCTTCATTCAGGTCTCGAGTATTGAGGGTGACCTTTGGTAGAACTAAGTCCCCGACTCCGAAATGTCGGAGGTTGGTCCTTCTATTGTAGTATCTTTCGATCATTTGCTTTTGTGTGGCCATTGAACAAGTGTTGCTTCTCGTTTTTCATCTACCTTCGGGGTACGAAGCAAAGGCGGGCTCGACAGATATCGCTTTATTTCTTGCTAACATTTTGGGGTCCACGCGAAGTCCTTTTTCTTTTTTAGCAAGGAGAAGAACCGGTGACTCCGATCCGACGACTTCGAAATGAATAGACCCAAAGATGCTACTCGCCCTATTAGCCTTTGCACGGCCTTCACACTATCCACGATCGTGATGTCTTCGATAGCCTTGATCTTATCGGGGTTGATTTCGATACCCCGATTTGACACCATGAAGCTGAGGGACTTACCCGAGCCAACTACGAAGGCACATTTCCCGGGTTAAGCTTCGTGTTGTATTGCTTCAAAATTTCGAATGTTACTTGCGAATGAATTAAATGGTCCTCTGCGCGCAGGGACTTAACCAATCATATCATCAATATAGGCTTCCATTGTTTTACCTATTTGCTCTTCGAACATTTTGTTAACTAGGCGTTGGTACGTAGCTCCTGCATTTTTAAGCCCGAAGGGCATTACGTTGTAACAGTAAGTTCCAAATTTAGTAATAAATTAAGTCTTTTCCTGGTCCTCCGGGTTCATCTGAATTTGATTGTACCCGGAGAATACATCGAGAAAAGTTAGGGTCTCGTGGCCAGCCGTGGCATCGACCATTCGATCGATGTTTGACAATGGGAAAGAATCTTTCGGACATGCTTTGTTCAAGTCCTTATAGTCTACACACATCCTAAGATTGTTTCCTTTTTTAGGAACTACAGCTATGTTGGCTAACCACTCGGGGTACTTTTACCTCCCGAATGGATCCTATTTTAAGAAGTTTGGTTACCTTATCTTTTATGAAGGCATGTTTTACCTCGGACTGAGGCCTCCTCTTTTGCTTCACCGGTTTGAACCTGGGATCGGTGCTCAATCGATGCGTGGTGATTTCCGGTGGAATCCATGTCATATCTAAATGGGACCAAGCAAAGCAATCCATATTATCAATAAGAAACTGAATGAGTTTTTTCCTGAGTTCGGGGGTCAATCCCGTTCCCAGGTATACCTTTATCTCGGGCAGTTGACTTAGTTGCATCGGACTCTTCGGGGACGACGAAGGTTCGAGGAGTAAGGAAGTCCTCTTCTTCGCCTTCGATTACCTGTTTTCCGACTCCGTCGAGGCTGGGGGTTGTGATTGCTATTCAGCCGCCTGCTTACCTTTGGAGCTCGATTTCTCTGAGGTCAAGGACTCAGGTATCTGCACCACTTCCTCGATCGCAAATATCTCTTTCGCAGCATGTTGCTCTCCGTAGTCTGTTTTTACTCCTTCCTCCGTTGAACTTCATCATCCGGTGAAGAGTTGAAGGCACTGCCCTCATGTTGTGTATCCATGGTCTCCCGAGGAGTGCGTTGTACCTCATGTCACCTTCGATGACATGGAACTTGGTGTCTTGTATGGTCCCGACAACGTTTATTGGCAAGATAATCTCTCCTTTTGTTGTTTCGCTTGCCATGTTGAAGCCATTGAGGACCCGGGATGCAGGTACAATCTGATCTTGTGGGCCGAGCTGCTCCACGACCCTCGATCTGATTATATTCACTAAGCTACCTGGATCCACTAAAACACGTTTAACTTGAATTTTATTTAAAAGTATAGAGATTACCAGGGCGTCGTTGTGGGGCTGAGATATGCCTTCTGCTTCTTCGTCGCAGAATGATAGGACGTCCTCGGGCACATAGCTCCGAGTCCGTTTTTCTCTCGTTATCGACACCTTGGTACGTTTGAACACAGGTCATTGAGGGACATCGACTACTCCAATGATCATGTTTACATGTTGTGGCTCTTCTTGCTCATTTCTCCTTGCATATCTCTCCTTGAAGTGATTCTTAGCCCGATCACTTAGAAATTCTCGATGGTGGACCTCGTTGAACAACCGAGCCACTTCTTCCCTTAGCTGCCTGCAATCTTCTGTTCTATGACCATGTGTGTCATGATACTTGCACATCAAGTTTGGGTTCCTTTGAGAAGGATCAGTCTGTATAGGCCTGGGCCACCTGATGTCTTTGATTCTTCCAATAGCCGACACAATCTTGGATGCATCTTCGCTGAAGTTATACTCCGATAATCGAGGTGCCTCTGCGGGATCAGCATGCTTATCGAATCCGCTTTTACTCATGAGTCCCCGAGAATTTTGACCTTGATCGTTTCTCCAATCGTTTCGAGGAATGTTCTGACCTGAACCGTTGTTCCTTCGACCGACATATGGTTGATACTATTCCCTATTCGATCTTGATTCCCTGTTCGTATCCCTCGGGGGCTTGGCCACGAACCTGTTAGGATGAACTGAACTCGAGGGGGCTCCCAACTGATCGTCCTCGACCCTGATTTTTGATTGGTATCGGTTGTGCACATCTGACCACGTCACAACTGGATACTCGATCAAGTTCTGCTTTAACTGCAGAGAGGCAATCGAGCTCCGTCCGTTCAAACCTTGCATAAAGGCCTGTACTACCCAGTCATCGGAGACCGATGGTAATTCCATTATTTCCATCTGAAACCTGGACACGAACTCCCTCAACATCTAGTCATCCCTTTGTTTTATTTTGAAGACGTCTGATTTCCTCGTGTTCTCCTTTATGGACCCGGCATGTGCTTTCACGAAGGCGTTTGCTAACATAGCAAATGAGTCAATAGAGTTAGGAGGTAAATTGTGGTACCAAATCATGGCTCCTTTCGACAATGTTTCTCGGAACTTTTTCAACAAGACTGATTCAATCTCGGCGTCATTCAAATCATTTCCTTTGATCCCGCAAGTGTATGAAGTAATATGCTCGTTAGAGTCGGTTGTCCCGTTATATTTGGGTATATCGGGCATGCGAAACTTTTTAGGAATAGGCATCGGAGTCGCACTTTGGGGGAACGGTTTTTGTATTAATTTTTTGGCATCTAATCCTTTCAAAACTGGAGGTGCCCCAGTATCTGATCTACACAGGAGTTATAAGTCTCCGCCTTCTTATTGTTATCTTCAATTTTCTTTTCTCCGAACTCGATCCTCTTGGTGAGCTCTTCGAGCATCTTCATAATGGTGTGGTCAGTCCCCGAGTCGTTTCTATTTGGCCTTTCTGGCATTGGCTTAACACGTCAATTATTTTCATGTTCAGCTACACTCGGGGTCTTATTTTGGCTTTGAAGTTGAGCAATGGCGATCTGTTGGGCTTGCAGCATCTCGAATATCACTTGGAGGCTGATTCCTCCATCATTTATTCCTTGTGTTTCTTGGCCACCAGGTCGGGCTTCCCTGCGTACACTCCCTCCAGGGTCTGTGCCTAAATTCGCATTTAGAGCAATATGAGAACTAACATCAATTGGTTCCATGTTTGGCATTTCCCCGGGGTTTACAGGTGGTACACCGACCCCTATATTGTTGTTTTCACCAAGTCCTTCATTGTCATGAACAGGTGCATTCTGTGAGCTAGACATATTTCAGCCTGAGAATCAAAAATTCTTGACAAGAAAAAGTGTAAAAATAACGTGTGTAATAAGAATCTGTAAAGAAAAAATCACTATTATCTTCAGCCCCACGGTGGGCGCCAAACTGTTTACCTCGAAAATACGAGTAACAATTAAATTTGATTTGTGGTTTTAAAGATATGTGATTTAGTTCAATACCAATTAATAATCAAGAAAAATAAAGTAGAAATGAAAGAGATAAATGAATCAAACCAATGTAACTTAGCAGTAGTGACCTCGAGATGGTGACCTCAAGACGGGTCAAAAGCTATAAAGTAAGAAAAGTAAAGCAAGAGCAGTAGAGCTAAAGGACAACGCTGATGAATAATAGGCAATAAAAGTAGAGCGTATATTCTTTTCTCAGTGATTAGATGATGTTACAAATGATTGGGGTCCCCTTTTTATAATAGGGGAACCCTAAATAAGGAATATTTCTATTTATAGTAGGGAATATTTTTGATACAGTTGTCTAACCGCCTAGTACGGAATCGTACAATCTTATTCTAGGACTTACGCCATGATTTTTGGGGACGTGGCAGGAATCTAGCTTATTCTGTTACAAATTCTTAACGGTACTATTTCGGGGTCGAGCATACTTGGCCCCGGTATTCCTCGTACTCCTATTTCTGGACATTGCAATCTGTCTTTGAGCTCGATTCTGGTCCACTGGTCTTGAACTCGGCCTCACCCGAACTCGGGCCTATGACGGACCCTCGAGCTTATAAATCGAAGGCATATGATTTTGACCGTATACACTTCTCTTATATATGTCGGTTCTTGAGAAATGGAAGGCTAGGATTGAGAGTTTAACTCCTAATCCTACGACTCCCATTAATCGCAAATTCATCCAAAAGAGGAGGAGCGCGTAAGCGTGATGCAGAAAGTTCCATTCGGGTAAGGATAAAGAATATTCGGAGTTTGTTGTGATTTAGGTGACGTGGAGGGAAGGAATGAGAGGGGCACCACAAAGAGCGTCACTGGAAAGGGAATTTTCCGGCGACTGGGACGCGGCGACACAGGCATTGGGTTGGGGTGTGCAGTTTGTGGGAGGTAAAATGGGGCTAGGGTTTGGAAATATTATATTTTATATGGTGTGGGGAAATAACAAAGGCTATTAGGTGGAGAGAGGATAGAGGGCTAGGATTAAAGAGTGTGGTGGGGCGAATCACCTAACTGGGTCGCGGATCTGGCGGGTTAGGGATTGGGTAGTGGGCTGCTGAGGTGGTCTTGGGCCATACTTTTGTCCAAAAATGGACCTCTCTTGGACTTTCTTTTGATTTTGAATCGAGACCATGTCCAACTTGAAATTAATTTGCTTTTTTCCTAAAAATAAGAGTAAAAATACAACTATTACTAATTCATGCTAGTTAAATAAATAATTCTAATGCAAAATACTAAAATTATATATTGGTAACAGATAAGACTATTTTTGTATCTTTCCAAAGATTAAAATAAAGCAAAGATAGAGAAAAATATGTTAATTTATAATAGAATTAAAATAATACTAATGACCTTAAGTGAAATAAAAAATAAAAATGCATAATAAGATGACACAATTTTTGCGGTTTTCAAATTTTTATGTTTTAAGCTAGAATTAAAAACAATGACAGAGTGAAATCCTATTGAAATAAACTAAATAAATATTTTAAAATACTAAGAATATTAAAGATAATTTTAACGTGCGGGTTAAAAATTACGTGCTTACAAGAAGCAGTTTGTGTTTGGCTAATTAATTTGAAAAGCGCTTCTGAGCAGCAATTAGTATTTGGTCAAGCTTTAAAAAATTGATTCTAATAAGTGTATTGTTTTCAAAAGTGCTTTTCAAACAAGTACTTTTGGAGAGAAGCTTTTTTATGATTCTCCAAAACTGCCTCTGCTTCTCCTTAAAAATACTTTTTTCTTTCAAAAGCTTGGTCAAACACCTTAATTTTAGAAAAAAAATACTTTTGACAAAAAAAAAAACGTTGTTGCCTCAATAGAAGCTTGGCCAAACAGGCTATTAGACGGAAAGAGTAAAAAAATGGTTAGGAAGCCAAATACCTACTTAATATGTTGCACAAAACGATGAGAATATTGTCATTAATGCAGATGAATCAAATTGGTTTACAAATTCTTTCCCTGATTTAATGTTTATTGGAATTAGTTTTGAGTTTCTACTTTCGAAGAAAACTTCAAACTTCCCTAATAAAAGCCTTCGTTTTCGTGTATATTACTAGTCCACTACTCTAAATATATAAATACAATGATAAATTTAGGTGTTAGAAGCTGTTTTTTCTTGGTTTCACTATCATATCCAGCTTTCAAAGTCATTTTCTCAAACCATCACAACTATATAATATCCAAGTCAAATAGCGCTTAATTTTATTTTTTTAAACCAAATTTGTTCAAATTTTTCTTCAATTTTAACTATCTAGATAATGAATGTTTTGTCTTATAACCTAATACCTGGTATCATCAAGTGTAGATGTTTACATTCACAATTATAATTATTTTGACATGTGAAATCTACGCTAAAGCTCAGGTAATTAAAGGCATGCAAAGGCTACCATATAGAGGCCGAATTAGGATTTTAAATCTTTGGATTATAAATTTTAGAACGACGATTTTAAGTGCTAATAACTAGGTTTTAAATTTAACATTTATATATATATATATAT
>NW_017670437.1:103872-106057 GCF_001879085.1 Nicotiana attenuata
CCCTCGACAGTGCACATATATATATATATATATATATATATATATATATATATATATATATATATATATATTTTTGATGAATTCTTAATATAAATGTATCATTTAAGTAAAAACTATTATGTTCGGCAGAACCCCCCATTTTGATTTTATTTGTTAGTCAACTTTCTTTTCTTCCATAACAAAAAATAAAGCATTCTTTTTCTCGTTAAGAAAATAAATGTTTTTGTTCTTTTTTTGTCATGAATAGTAGGCTTTATATTCAAACTTTTGAGTAGAAGAAAGAACATGAGAGGGAAACCAAGGCTAGTGTTTCTTCTTTCAACCATTTGCTTTGAGCTCCGATTAAGCTCAGGTACATTTTCAATTTAATTAGCTGTCAAAATTTTCCAATTTTAGTCTCTTAAATCAAAATTCTCTTCTTTTCCATTCATTTATGATTCATTCATTAATCTCTTCACCCGATTTAGTTTGTTATTTATGAGTTCACGTGAACCCAATAGCTTTTATCTACATTATCGGTATTAAAAAATTAAGTAAATATTTATGCATATTTAACTGTAAACTCAATATGTTATCTTATATTAAGTTAGCGTAACTATAAAAATCCATAAACTTCAAATTTGCCTCTGTTTTTTTTTTTCAAAATTCTAAATTCATCCATTCTCCATGCAGACAAATTCATAAAATCCAGAAAAATGCACTCAGCAAATCACTGGGGAGGATCGTTAGAAATCGCGAACAACGGCGATTCAACACCGGAGGAATATGATCGGAGTCGGAATTTGGATTGGGACAAAGCATCAATAAATCATCAACAACAACAACAGTATAATAACTACGATCAATATTCTCATCGGCATAATTTAGATGAAACGCAACAGAGTTGGTTATTAGGTCCGCCGGAGAAGAAGAAGAAGAAATACATCGATTTAGGCTGTATTGTTTGTAGCAGAAAAGCATTTAAGTATACAATTTATGGAATTATCGTCGCTTTTCTCGTTATCGCTCTGCCTACGATCATTGCCAAGACTTTGCCTAAGCATAAAACTCGGCCTTCTCCTCCGGATAATTACACTCTTGCCCTTCACAAGGCTCTTCTCTTCTTCAACGCCCAAAAATGTACGTTTTCTACTTCCCTTAGCCTCCCCTATTTGATTTTATGTTTTAATTTTTTGCTAATGAGAATGAATTTTTTTAATGAAATTCGTTATCCTCATAATCTTGATGGATCAAAGTTTCGAGTTTCTTCAATTAATTAGGAAAAATGCCCAAATTTATCTGTTCGGTAGTAAGTATTTTGCATTCGAGTCGTGGAATCAGCCACCATTACTTAATTTGTATTAGAGTAGATTGTCTATATAATGCTTCCTTGTATTAGCAGCCCTTTTTCAGAACTTGCGTAAAACTGTCCTTTACTATATTAAGTATCTTAAGTTCTCTTTTATTTACTTTATGGTCATTCATAACTTTGTTGTTAGCAAAAGTAGGTTTTTTTTCTTGTCTTTAAGGAAACCTTTCGATGAGAACGTATAATGCGGGAGAAATTCGTAAGAAGAGATCTTTGACTTTAATGGAGCTTCAGTAAGGACTGTGTTGGAGTTCACGTGTGAAAATACTTCAGGAAAAAGGTTCAGAATTTATGTGTCTACCTCAGACAATAATTTCAAATTATACTTCGATTAGGATCCACGCTAGAGCTTAGTTACGATTAAGAGTAAATACGAGACAATTTGCTAATAGTAAGTAAATAAATAACCCTAAAATATGTTAGATCTTGAATTAAAATATTCCTATAGTAAATAGGCATTTTCCTTATAGATGATGTTTGAAAGTGATAGATATGGAAAACACAAAAAAAAGGTAGAAAAGATGAGAAAATAATTAATAAAGTTAGTCGATTGGGAAAGTAATAATAAGCTAATATTGCTCCTCGCACGATTCATGCTGTTTGTTACTTGGAATCCACTGAATTATAGGAAAGGTCACGATTTTTGGTAGGCATGGAAATGGACTTGGTAAAACTTACGTTAGAAATACATAGTTTTCTACTTTGGACATACTCATAATAATTACTATTAATTTATGATGCTTGTTAACGTGAATATTAGTCATAGGTGATAGAGACACGTTACTATTTTTCAAATTAGACTACGTGCAAAGTAGTGTTTTTTTTTTTTTTTTTTTT
>NW_017670437.1:106077-139581 GCF_001879085.1 Nicotiana attenuata
TTTTTTTTTTTTTTTTTTTTGGTCACGCAGTTGGTTAGACTAAATTGTTAAATCAACATGAGGTAGCAAAATATTGTGTATTACTTTCTCCGTCTTTAATTATCTGTCGTATTTTTCTTTTATACGCCCCTTAAGAAATATTAACTATGAGGAGGATTGGACTATTTTAACCTTATTTATGTCTTAAGATAAATCTATTTTATCTATGTGTTATCTCCATCTTCAAGAACAATTATTATAAAGGGTAAAATAGAAAGAATATAATTTATTTTGTCTTGAACTTCAAAAATGACAAATAATTTGAAATAACTATTTTTAGAAAGCATGACAGATAATTTGAGACAGAGGGAGTATGAAATTAGTTAAATCTAATACTCCCCTGTCTCAAACTATATGTCGTATTTTCTAAAATTATTTGTCGTTTTAGAGGTTCAAGACAAAATTAATTATTTTTTCTCATACTACCTTAATAGTAGTAATTTTTCTTGAAGAATACTCCTCAATTATGGAGTAAATATTCAATAAAGAGATATTATATACTAAGATATAAATAAGGGTAAAATAGTTTAAAACTCCTCATACTTGTATTTTTTTAAGGGGCATATAAAAGAAAAATATGACAAATAATTTGAGTCAAATGAAGTAACGTTAATTAATCGTAATGTTCATTGCATTTTTAAAATTATGACTTCTGAATTTTTAAAATTATAATATTTCGTATTAAAAATACTAAGTTAAGTTGAACTAATTTATTGTTCCAAGGTTCCATCTGAACAGGAGAAAGGTAGACACGGTTTGAATTGGAAGTTGGGAACATCCTAAGCACTTAAACGACAAATTAAAACGTGGGTCCAGAACAATCTAAGTTTGGTAGGGACATTTTTTATAATAGGATTTTCATTGGCTAGCATATTTTCATTAATTAATTATTTAACCAAAGTCTTCTTTCCCGTGTATGACTCCGCCTTAATATGTCGTCACTGCTGATCCTCAAAGTCCAATAATAAATATTATTTTTTCCTTTATTTCTCTCAATATCCTTTTTTTTAAAAACAATTTGAAAATGCTGTAAGATTAAAGAAAAAGAACAAGTTAAGATAAATTAAATCAATTCTAAATAATATTATACTAACATTTTGATTTAATAGCTAATACTTTGAGGCGTTCTTCAATATGGAAAGAGATTAATTTGAGGATCAGTTCCTACCTAATGAATTATCCAACTAATTTAGGGAACGATAATTAAATTATAAGTTAGTGGGGAGCCATAACTTTGAAACTTTGAATTCGTCAATTATAGTTTATTTTGCTTTAGTTACACTTGGAAAAATGTATGTTTTGACTTTGAGAATTAGACGAACTATTTCCCCATGTAACAGGAATCTTATTTCTTAATTAAATAGGCAGATCACATGCGATTTTTTTTTTTTATAAAAAGGATCGTTACCAACGTGCCAGTTTATCACAATCATTTCCTTCTTGCACTTTCGCTTCAAGTCAATGTTTTCCCTCGAAGTTGATTGGAGATAATTTTATTTGAATTCAACTTATATAAAATTTAATTTGGGTTTAATATATACAATTGAGAGTATAAAAAATTACTTTTTAGACTATCGATGTATTTTAATATATTGTATCATATTATATGTCTTATTTTCTAGGTTACTAATCCCAATTATTGTGAACGATTATCAATAGTTATTTTCCTCGGCTTTAAAATTTATCTACATAGTTTTAATCATCAATCTCTTATCACCAGTGAAAAGTAGCAACATGAACCTAGAGGATTAAAATGCGGTTTAAGATTGATGTTACAGCCCTTTCCGGTTTAGGCTTAGGGTGGGTTTGACATCTTGAACTCAGGGGGAAGGGACCTTAATGACAACAAAAGATGGTTTAAATGTATTAAAAGATATTTTTCCATGTTTGATTGGCTTAAATATTTTTCGGAAAAAAGTTTTTCACCCACCAATTAAGTATGGGAAAATAAGTGACCAAACACGCCCTTAGCTATCAAGAATTCTGCAAAGTTGTATAACACAAAAGAGAGTACTATAAGATTTATTTCACTTCTCTTATGTATTGATTTAAGTTATATACACATACAACATCAAATATTTTACACTGTCAGTATGTATAGTTTAACCTGTGATAGCAGGTAAATTACTGTTTTTTATTATGTTACCAATTAATGCCTATCAAAATATTTACCTTTAATTACCTTATAGATAACACAGTGGAGCCTTGGCGCAACAGTAAGTGTTGTCGTTGAGTAACAGTCCAGCCCACTAGTTATATTGTCCGCTTTAAGCCTAGGCTCGCACGACTTTAAAACTCGTCGCTAGGGTGTAAGGCATGTTTACTTATATACCCAGCATCTCTTCCGTGTTTTGCTAATGTGGCCTGGGGTATTACATCTAAGGCATGTTTACATGTTTTGTCGATGTGGGATTCGCCTGAGGTGTCACATACACCCCCTCCCCTAGGGTCACTAGGGTCTAAGGTTTGTATAATTATGTACCCAGCATCTCTCCCGTATTTTATCGATGTGGGATTCGCCTCACACGTTGTGTGACCACGGTCTCAAGCCATGGAAACAGCCTCTTGCACAAATGCAACATAAGACTATGTACAATAGAGCCAATGTTGTCCGGCCCTTCCCGATCCCACGCATAGTGAGAGCTAGTGCATCGGGCTGCCTTTTTACCTTATAAATAAATGAATTGCCTGCGTATATAGTTTCTATAGCATTAGTGCATGGAACTTACACTCGTTACATATTAATCTGAGAATTTGTTGGCCTTTGCATATCAGCTGGAAAATTGCCAAAAAACAATGGGATTCCATGGAGAGGAGACTCAGGTTTACAAGATGGATCAAAACTCACAGACGTTAAAGGAGGGCTAATTGGAGGGTACTATGATGCTGGAGATAACACAAAATTTCACTTTCCAATGTCATTTGCAATGACAATGTTGAGTTGGAGTGTCATTGAATATGAACACAAGTACAGAGCCATTGGAGAGTATGATCATGTCACAGATCTCATCAAATGGGGCACTGATTACTTGCTTCGTACTTTCAACTCCACTGCCACTAAAATTGACAAATTTTATAGCCAGGTAACTATAAATTTCGATTTTTAAGCGTTGTGATTCTACTTTATATGCATGGAGTTCAAGAGTTGGTATGATGGTAGTCATTTTCTGGAAAATGACTTATTTCCTTGAAAATGTTTTCTGATGTTTGGTTGGACAAAGGAATATATTTTTCCGCAAAAAAGCTTATATTAAGGATCGTTAATTGGTTTGGAGGGTGGTCATCCATACAGATGACCTAGGATCGATCCCCCCCTTCAATGCCTTATGGGTTAAGACTGTCGCACAGGGCTTGCCTAGTGCGGTTTACATCCCCTGTGTGGTTTGCAGGCTATTACACAGTGGGGGTTTTACCCAATGCGCACAGAGTGGTCACCACAAAGTGCTCATCCGAAGGGCAGAGGCTGTAGCGGCTGCGGGTTTTCCTGGAAGTTTCCAAAAGAAAATTAAATAGTGGTTTCCCCTCAAAAGTGAGGGAAGTCGTTTCCCTATTTCGGTGTGGAGAAAGGGAAAGGCATAATATATAAACAAGCCCTCACACTTGGCTTCAGCTAGCAAGTATGCCCTCCAACGTTAGGTGTGCATAAGTAAGCACCTCAACTTGTATAAAGTTGAACACTAATCACAAATGCTGACATGGCATTGACGTGGCACATAAATTTTGGAGGTGTCTAGATGATCATTTTGTAAGTTTGAAGTGTTCAACTGACAGTGGAGCCAAGTTGAGGAACCTACTTGTGCATACCCAAAGTTGGAGGGCACACTTGCCAGCTGAGGCCTATTTATGTAAAATGTTCTTGCTACCACATACAAAAAAAAGTGTGTTAAGTTTTGTATTCAGTTAGATTCTGTAGAGGTAACTATAGCAGAATTCATGAAGTCAAAAGATCATGTTATATTGAGTGGAATGACATATAGGAAAATCAACTGAAGTGAAGTTTTAAGCTAAATGTATGACTTGGCATTACTGTTGGATCTTCGTACTTAATTATGGTTCCAATGTTCCCTGATCAGGTTGGTGGTTCTCTAAATAATTCAAGAACACCAGATGATCACTACTGCTGGCAAAGGCCAGAGGACATGACTTATGAACGGCCAGTCCAAACAGCTAACTCGGGGCCTGATCTTGCTGGTGAAATGGCAGCAGCATTGGCTGCAGCCTCCATAGTATTCCGCGACAACACACAATATTCAAGAAAGCTCGTTAAAGGAGCAGAGACCCTGTTTGCTTTTGCCCGTGACTTTGGGAAACGGACTTCATATTGCCGCGGAAATCCATACATTGAACCTTTCTACAACTCCACAAACTACTTCGATGAGTTCATGTGGGGATCAGCTTGGCTATATTATGCTACTGGCAATAAAACTTATATATCGTTGGCGACTAATCCTGGATTGTCTAAGAATTCCAAGGCGTTTTTCATGATCCCGGATTTAAGTGTGTTGAGCTGGGATAACAAATTGCCTGCAGCTATGTTGCTGTTAACTAGGATGAGGATATTCTTGAATCCAGGTTACCCTTATGAGGAAATGTTGAGTAGCTATCACAATGTCACTAGTCTTACCATGTGTTCCTACCTACAGAGGTACAAAGTCTTCAACTTCACCAAAGGTAATATGTCTTAATTATCTCCCTCTTCCAAGAACTTGTGATATATAATCCTAGTTAAGGACAAATTGCTACATTAGATAGAAGTTCAACAAAAATTATAAATTGGTCCGGGATAGGCTTTTTCCTCTTGCCGAGGGTCTACCGGAAACAGTCTCTCTACATTCACTGTAGGGGTAAGGTCTGCGTACTATCTACCTTCCCCAGAATCCACTTATGGGACTACACTGGGTTTTTTGTTGTTGTTGGTCCGGGAAAGGCTAGTTCAATTGTTCTACGAAGTGGTCTGACTTCTGATATCCAAAGGCAGATCTAGAATTTAAACTTGATAGGTTCAACCTTAGCACTAAACATATCATAACTTTTGTTTAGGTGGACTGATCCAGCTGAATCATGGCCGTGGACAACCGTTACAGTATGTGGCAAATGCAGCCTTTTTGGCATCACTCTTCGTCGATTACATGAATGCCACTGGTGTTCCAGGATGGAATTGTGGCCCTAACTATATCTCCTTGGATGTTCTTCGCCGTTTTGCCACTTCCCAGGTTTGCACATATTTAATCAGATTCAGTAGAAAGCAAACAGTTAGAAAGCTACAATGATAACATTCCTTAAATGCAGAGTGAATTCATGATTTAAACTTTATGGATTCAACTTTTAAAGTTTTTAGCACTAAACTCATTGTACTTCTAAAATATTGGGTTCAGTTGAACGCATTGCACAAAAGCTCCATCCGCCACTGCTTACATGGTCCATTAAAACCGCTAATGTTTTAACTTTTCCCTCACTAAAACTGCCGTCATGTACTAACATCTTGTCATTTTTGCTTTAAAAACAGATGAACTATATTTTAGGTGACAATCCCTTGAAGATGAGCTATGTAGTGGGGTATGGAAACAAATTCCCAAGGCATGTACATCATAGGGGTGCATCAATACCCACAGGTAAAACAAAGTACTCATGCACTGGAGGTTGGAAATGGAGAGACACCAGTAATCCCAATCCTCATAACATAACAGGAGCTATGGTAGGAGGACCTGATAAGTTTGATAAGTTCAAAGACGCGCGCAAAAATTTCAGCTATACAGAGCCAACACTAGCAGGAAATGCAGGACTAGTTGCTGCACTTGTTTCTTTAACTAGCAGTGGTGGCTATGGTGTTGACAAAAATGCTATTTTCTCAGCTGTTCCACCCTTATATCCAATGAGTCCACCCCCACCTCCACCATGGAAACCATAATGTGCAAATTTTGCCTTGAAAAACTGCAACAGCTTAAAATTTTCCTATTATTTGGATATCCCCATGTACAAAATTTCTGAGATTAAAGAGTTTTTCTAACTCTATTTATCTTGTGACATTAGCGGCGTAATAAAATTCTTGTATTAATTTCTTTTGTTAATTGTTTCAAGTACATGCATGGCATCATCAACTTGTTTTTCAATCAAAGCGATTACATAACCATATAGAATGGATTGCTACCTATACCTAGATCACGGATAAATGGAATTTTATTGATAAGACCTTTTCAATTGTAGCCAATATCTTATTATGAGTAATTCCGACAACTTCAGGAGAAAAGGAGGCATTTACCTATTATAGAGATGGTGCAATTTGATTCTTTATTTTTTTATTTCATATTTATTAATTTATCTCAGTCTTACGAGGAGAAAAACATGTGATTCGAGAAAATACTTTGAAAAAATAATCTACGCTCTTTGAAGGTGAAGTTTGGAAATAGAACAATTCCTTCTGTTGTGTGTCCTTGATTAATGCAACCTCAGATGCTATGTTTCAATTCTCGATTCTAGTCTTAAGTGAAAGGTTATGCCTAGAGGTTCTGTATTACGGATCAATCCTATTCTACTAACGTTAATTCTCGTCCGTAGATGTAGTACTCAATCAGCGGACCTTCATTAATCGGTCTCTTTCATCAGTATTTCTTATCCACGACAAAATAATGACCAGGTTTCTGTTGGAGGGTCCTAAGACTTACCTTGTAATCTGAGGTCTGACTGAAATTAGGTTTACCTTTGTCAAAATTTTCTTCACGTAAAAACTTAAATGTTACTACTTTGAAATTACTTTTTTCTAAACTGGAAACTAGGTTTAGGTACTGTTTCATTGAACTTAGAATGCCTTGAAGAAGAAACATGTAATAGCTTTTCTTAAGAGACAACAATTGAATGCCAGTGAACTCATAGATTGGGCTGACATAACTTCCATTTTCCTTGAAAGAACTACAACAGAGAGAGAGTTGCCTTACAATTGATATCGACAATTTCTAATGCATAACCACATATATGATTCTAACTTATTCTACATGTATTGATAAATGAATGAGACATAACTACTGCTGATAGCAAGAACCTGGATCTTCTGGTGCAGCTCGCCCGCCTCCGGTTAATGGACCAGAAGCCACTCCTCTTTGATTCAATAGGCACCTAAAATGAGCCAACCTGCGAGTAACTTGACTTGGATTCTTGGCAAGGTTGTCATAAGCAGTCCACAGCCTCTCTTTTGTGCAGCAAGTTAACCAGCAATAACAAAGAAGAAATGTTACAACGAGAAAGACGATTGGAATTAACATGTCAAAACTAATAGTCTAATACACATGAAACTACAGCCAGAGTCGCAAAAGTAGCAAGAAGAAGGAATAGTGGGAAAAGCTTTAGTTCATCTTAAAAATCAGCAAAAAGTATCTGATGTGTGTGCTATTTAAGAATATTGAAGTATGTCATTGTTTCATATGTGGCCATGAATGTTGTATCACATTAGGAGGACAAGAGAGAGTACACAGAAGTGGCTCCTCTGAGAAATCCAACGGCATTTGAACGATGAAAAATACTTCATCAGACTAAAGGAACTTTTATGTTCTTTTTTAAAGATAAAAAAATTGGAGCACCGATGAGATTCAAATTAGTATATAGATGATTTGCTGCTCTTTTTAGATGATGTACTCGGGACCTTTTCATATCAAAGATAATTACTTTGTAAAACTAACAAAAAGGTAGAATCTAGATTTCAGGAAGACAGATTCAATAAAAGAGAGAAAAGACTACCTGCAGCTGCTGCTGCACGAGGCCATATGGTTGTTTCGATGTTTGATCCATCAATATGCTCACCCCACATACATACCTCACCCCCAATAACCAGCCGTTGTTGCTTGGGATTTGTAATATTAGTTAGTGGCTCATTTGAATAGAAATCCTGCCATGTGGTATCTATATGGTCCAAATACCACTTGTCCTGGTTGCTAACAATGCACCGCAATCCAGCTGCAGTTACTTGCTGAGCAACACCGCCCCCGAGCCTGCCCAGACATAATATGAACACAAGGTTGTTAGTTCATCAATTGGTTCTAGGAGAAGTTTTCCAACTGACTTGGTAATGCCTACTTCCTCACTTTCTCTATCACTTTAATTGATAGAGAAAAAAAAAGGAGATGAAAAAAACAACTGAATATATATGAACTAATATGGAGCTTCCAGCTTATACAACACGACAAAAGAACGTACCAGTTGTGAACTATAGTTTTTGGGCTCAACTTATTTCCAAAGTTATTGAACGTCTCTTCCCTGCAAATTTGAAGATGAAAGTTAATCCAGTTATTGTTAGAATTCCGAAAGCTCACAACAAAAGTTCTTCCTACCAGTTTATAATTTCATATCCATGAGATAAAGCTATCTTCTGTGCTCGCAAGACGAAGTACTTATAAGCAGTGGTTCCATTCAACTTGTTTTGCTTCAACCTGTCAAATAGAACATGGTCGGACAAACTTGTCAAATATAAAATTGAGAGGAAAGAATTCTATATTATCTGAGAGTAGTGCAAAGATCATATGGCTAAAGGCATTGGGGAAATCTCAATCATAGAATGATGAAGCAGGATAAAATACACAGAATCTAAGAGATTGAAGAAGCGCAAATGTGATGTTCACTATTCAGTCAGTTAGAAATTTGTGTTATTTCCACTCTATATGTGATACAGCCGCTTAATTGAGTCTGGGTATGCATCTTGCAATGATGTTCCGCGAAACTAATTGGCAAGTACTTCCAGTTACTGAAAGGTTTTGTAGATTAAGTAATCCATATGATTAAGAGAGTTGCAACACTTAACATGCCACCTAAATGAAAATGGCTTGATCTGAATTGTAGCTTAGAAGAGTTCATATAATGACATACCCATCGACAAGTGTTTTTGTCCACGGGAATAACAACTAAAATACAAAACGAAATAATCGAATAAGAGTGATGTAATGCTCAGAGATGCATGTTGCTTTACTGACATAAAAAAAAGTCTAGTGAAAGGAATAAAAGCTTCAAAGGATAATTGATTAACTTGGAAAATTCATAGAAGATAGGCAATACTGACAGTACAACAAAAAGAACAGAAAACCCAGTGAATTCCCACAAGTTGGGTCTGGGGAGGGTAGTGTGGACGAAGACCGTACCCCCTATCCTGACTGTAGATTATCGAAAATAAAATCGCAAAAAATATTTACCACTTTCTTAGACGAGGAGTTAACGTCCAGCAACCTGCAAGAAACATTCAATTGCATGTTTCAGTTAATTACCTTCAACTTGCTGAAAGTTAAGATCAGTAAACAGTACAAGCAAAAAGGATTAGTACCCGACTAATAACCTGTTTGGCTAAGCTGGAAAAATTGGCTTATTTTGAGAAGTGCTTTTTTTTTCAGAAGTTCTTTTTTCAAAAGTACTTTTGATGAGAAGCAATTAGTGTTTGGCTAATTAATTTGAAAAGCACTTCTAAGCAGCAATTAGTATTTTGCCAAGCTTTTAAAAAGTGCTTCTAAGTGTATTTTTCTCAGAAGTGACTACTTTTCTCTGCTTCTCCAAAACTGCTTCAGCTTCTACACGAGAGCACGTTTTTTTGTTCGAAAAGCTTGGCCAAACACTTCAACTTTGGAAGAAACACTTTTTTTTAAAATTTCAGCTTGGAGAAGCTTGGCCAAACAGGCTATAAGAGAGATTGAAGACTAAAGTCAATGTCTGATACAAATACATGTGTTTGGGTAATATTTAGGTCTAAAGAAACAACTACTTATAGAAACTGGAAGTCTGAAAATTGATAAAGGGGCCTGCATACGTATTATTACTTTAATCACTTATGCATCTTACACCTCAAACTTGTGCAGCTACCGAATTTGGACTACTAAATTTTTTGGTATCCTTTCAAAATTAAATGTCCATTGACTTAGTAAAACTTTTGAAAGAAAAGATTCAAAGTTCCTGTGAGCGTCAGTCGAACACTAAAACCCTGTTTTCTATTGAGTATCCTTTCGAAATAAAATGTTGAACGACTTAGACAGTAATTATTTTTGCAATAAACGATAAGCTTTTTTGAGCATTGATCAAAACTGCTTCATTCTCTGTCATGTTAATAATATTTCTTCACACAAAAATGATAGACCGTATCACAAAGAAATATGGATACAACCAAGTCAGGACAGTGGTCTGAACATGTTAACTTACTTGTATCCACTTCATCACCTCCTAGATGAACAAATCTGTACTTGAATATCTTGCTAAAATCTGAAACACAGAAAGTTTCATATCATAAATTGATTACTATTTTGACTCGTACAGGTCATGAAGTTATTTGCTGTGAGCATTACCTGAGAGAATTCCGTCTATTACTTTGAAAGTGAAATCATTGCTTATGTCAAGTGGCTGTTGACAATCTTTTGACGGCCATAAAGAAGGATAACCATTACCCCTGAAATTGAACAATTGCTGGATCGATTAGATTGCAAGGGAAAAAAATTCTTGTTGAAATTTGATTCAACAACTAATATAAAATAGAATTTCATCACCCCATACCAAGATTGAGCATGTCCTGGAACGTCTAATTCAGCTAATACATTGATTCCACGTCTTCCTGCATATCTGCAACTCTTAAATGTTAAATGTTATTTGCACATCAAAAGCCAAGGAAAGAAGAATGAAGAAGCATGAAAGAAATAACTTGCCTTACAATCTCAGCAGCATCAGCTACAGTGTACCGCTCTGAACTTGAGTAAGCGCCATTCCACAGTTTCGGATATGAAGGTATCTCAAGTGGGAATGATTGTGTATCTACAATGTGCCAGTGCAGCACATTCTGCATAGGGCAAATTGTGTGGATCAGAAGTCTTGGTAACAAGAAGTAAGATATATGCATGTCATCCGACGAACTGCTGCCAATAGGCATCGGAATGCTTCTAGTGACATCATCAAATTGATAACATAATAAGGACTCGAATACCGACAAGAATAAGACATCACGCAAGTACTTTGCCTAAGAACCTCCCATAGTTCGACACAAAGTTAAGCAAGACACCTTATTCAAATTACTGACTTTGAATATCCATATAATTGACTTTCTTTATTCTTAGCAACTTTTACTGGGTGACCTTCCAAAAAAGATTTAGGATAAGCACCAGCCACTGCATAAGGCATAAAAAGAGCATTCATGAAGTGAAAAAAGAGTGTTCTCTGGGGGGAAAACAGATAGCAATTCACAGTATATCCAAATCAACTAAATTGGCATGCACACAAAAGGTTTAAATACTTCACATTGTCCAACAGTTATTGTATCAATCTCGCCTCACTAATACGTGAGGCTCTATCAACTACTCAGCCCTGCTTGAAAAAATTTAAAAAATGAAAATTTTCAGAAAGTTATAATAATAATGAGACAAGTATAAGAAGGTTTTCTTTCATCTCCTTTTCCTGAGGAAGCAGGGTTGCACAGATTTGCAAGTTTCCCAAGGTGAGGATGCAAACAACTCCACATAAATAATTTAAAAAAAAATAGATGTTTCGGGACAGAAAGATATAGGGAGACATAAATTAAACAATTATTAAGAGGTCCAGAAAAGTAGTACATGATATTTAGCCGGAGAAAAGTTACTATACCAGTTTTGCATAAGCCATCGAATCAATAACCTTCAATATCACAGGCAACGGCAGATAGTGACGGGAAGAGTCTGCAAGATGATGAAGGATATCAGCAAATCTTACATTCAGAAGAGAACTTGACAGAATATGACATGGTAAATTTCTTACTTGGAAAGTATTCATTGTGTTAAACTAGAAAAGAAAGATGAAATAAGTAAAAGCAACGGTCCCTAAAATTATTAGAGAAGTCTCTCACCAATTAAAAGCCCTCGATAAGAGAATCTTGGTCGATCAACTATGGTCCACGGAACTTGATGAACTTCAATTGTTCTGGTTGTAAAGTTAAAATGGCATACTTGACTAAATGTCTGTCGGGATGCCAAAACAAATATTAGAGCATCTATCTAAAGCAAAATATAATTGACTAACTACTAATAGCTGTTCAGCTTGAGCGGAAGCATCAAACCTGCAAACCATGCAAAGCCCCATAAACTGTTTTTGCCTGCATTAAATAGTGACTATCAGAAAGTTAAAATCTTTCAGTGTGATAAGCACGAAAGAATCTCTCGCCATCCAATCACATAAGCACAAATGTGAGCAGACAAATTGCATGTACGGTTGTTTTCAAACACTCCATACAACTTCAGGAAGAATAAAGACAAAGAAGAAGAAAAAATAGAACCACATGAAAACAGATGCAAGTAGAGAAAGTTTATACACAGTCATATTTTAAGCATATCATGCAACTTCAGAGAGACATAATAATACAGAAAAATAAATATATTAGCAGTAGCTGCCTCTGCGTTGTTCTATAACAAATGAAGATTTAATGAAATTCACCACGCTTAAATATTCTCCCCCTTGTACCAATCAAAATTTGTTTGGTTAGTGAGTGAATTTCTAATTCAATAAGAAAACACAAAAATTGTAAAGGAATAGGATGCATGACATTATCATGCACTATAATACTAGGTAGCTAAGCTAACAAAGTCTAGCTTTGAAAATGTTTCTGTGATGAAAGATAATTATTGGCTATAACCTAACCCATTGATTTTGGCAAAAAATTACTTTAAGGTCTAGTACAACAACAACAACAACAACCCAGTGTAACTCCCACAAGTGGGGTCTAGGGAGGGTAGTGTGTACGCAGACCTTACCCCTACTTTATGAAGATACTGCAGTAGTGCTACAGGGATAGCATTTGATTGGACAAAATATCTTGTAAAAGAGATGCATCATAGTATCAACAGAGAAAAGCTGATAATATCTACCGTCAAATGTGCATAGGCTGGGTTTCCATGTGCTGGTATGGTCAAGTTGTAGGACTCATCAACACCATACTGTAGCTGCATTGCACAAGGTTTTATTCAGTTGATTTAGAAAATGTCATTCAAGGAAAGATTTGTAAAGATTGAATTGAGCAGAATGAAAGCACCTGAAATATATAAAGCGTGCAATAATTCATTTGACTGAGACAGTTTATTAGAATTCGAAGTCCTAATGTGCAATCTACCAAAAAAAATTCAGTAGTTCGCTCCAATAATAAATCAAAAAAAGTCATCATGTGTTATCCTCTGCAAAACTATTAATCCACAAGCCAGTCAAAATGTGCCACAAAAATAGCGCTCCCTAGAAACTTCATGTATCGGAGGATTATTTTAGTGGAAAGTAAGAGTTCATAAATATTGTTACTGAAATGACTGACATCTCAGAAGTAATGTGCATAACTATCCCATCATTTTCTTCTTCTTCTTCTTCCTTTTCTTTTTGTGTGTGTGGGGTGGGGGTGGGGGGGATTGAAAAATTGATTCAAATGGCAGAGTGACAAAGCTCTTCCCACATACTACTTATTTTCCTTTGACAAAGCCCATAATTCATTGAGTTGCAGAACCATTTACCAGTTAAATGACCGTATAACGACAAAGTAAGTGACCAAGCTAACAGCAAAGAACAAAAAGCTATGAGATCATTTTCTGAGCTCATCCAGAAGATTACCTCATCACTTGGAGAAAGGACAACCACTTGAATTCCCATTAGCACTGGAGAGGGGCCGGCATATGAGAAGTTGGCGTCAACCACATGAGCTACCTTAACGACATCAAGTAACCTAGAAAAACCTTCCTTAAGAATTCCAGAGGCATCAGTATACTTGCTGCCTTCAGTCTTGAGCACAAAATCATTACTAAGTTGAAGAGTCCTATGTCCATAGCTAACTGATAGTGGCATCGGCCATATCTTCAAATTCTTAATGTTAGCAGCTGCTGATATTACTAGAATCTGAACGATAACTGCAAATAATATGCTCTGCACTCCTAACTTCCCCATCACTATACTCTAGCAACAAGAACAAAAATGAACAAAATCAGACATTCAACTATACGACAAATATATAGAAACTAATAATATTAGCTATACGGAAAAGGAAGACATTTGAACCTGAGGCGCTTAGCTTAAAAGATAAACAAAAATTCTCATACTTTTAGTAGCAGTTAACATGAATTGAAGGTCATAGCATTGTATAAATAAACTAATAAACTGCAAGAAGAAAAAACCTTCAATGAATTAAAGCAAACCAACAATAAACATGTATCAGAGAAATGCAATTATCAGCCCTTGTCTCATCCCAAATGGAAAAAAAGTGTTAAATTGGTAAACAACCATTAAAATCTGCAGCATTAATTAGAAAGTGAAGCAAAAGAAGAAACTCATTCTTTCAAATCAAAGAAAAGAACAATCTTTACACTTTCCCTTTACATATAATAAAAACCAAGTTGAAAATAACCCATTCTTTAAAAGAAAGAAAAGAACCAATCTTTATACTTCTACTAATATACTTACAGATACTAAAATCTATCTATCATGGAAATGCAATTATCAGCCACTATCCTGCCCCAAATGGGAAAAAAGGTGCCAAATTGGTAACAAAATCATCAAATAAAACAGCATTAATAAAAAAGTTAAGCAAAACAAAAAAAAAAAGAAACTCCATTCTTTCAAATCAAATAAAAGAACAATCTTTACACTTCCCCTTCAACAACAACAACAAACCCAGTGTAATCCCACAAGTGGGCTCTGCGGAGGATAGTGTGTCCTTACCCTACCTAGGATAGTGTGTCCTTACCCTAGAGAAAGGCTGTTTCTGATAGAACATCGGCTCAAGAATACAATTCCCCTTTACATTTAGTAAAAAAGAAGCTTAAAATAAGCAACCAATTCTTTCAATGCAAATAAAAGAACCAATCTTTATACTTCTACTAACATGCTTACAGATTCTAAAACCAAACAGCAAAAAACCTATCAGAGAAATGCAATTATCAGCCCCCTGTCCCACCCCAATTGAGGGGAAAAAAAATGCTAAATTGGTAAACAAATAATCAAAAACAGCAGCATTAATTACAAAGTGAAGCAGAAAAAAAATCCATTCTTTCAAATCAAATATATATAATCAAAAAACAATATTTACACTTCCCCTTCACATATAGTAAAAATCAAGCTTAAAATAAGTAAACCATTCTTTCAGGAAAAATAAAAGAACCAATATTTATACTTCTACTAACATATACTTACAGATAAACCAAACTCTATATCAAATGTGAATCTTCACAGAGTTTCAAAATAAAAAATCTTGGAATCCCTAGTGAGCAAAATCCTGGATTACAATCCAGGAACTAATGATGAAATATATAATTTTATTAAAGAATCAAAAGGAATAAGAAAAAGGTGACATTTATTAGTTGAACAACTCAAGAGAGCAAGTGGGAAACAGATAGAGAAGGCTATTATTACCTAAGTAATCATATTCACATTCATGTCTAATCTTTCAACATTGGTTTTAAGTAATCTTGAAAAAAAAATTAATAGCAATATTATTATTATTTTTTATATATTATTATAAACATGAAATTGTACCCATTGTCTTGTCAGAAAAAAGACATTGGTCCCCTTGTGATTCTCTGTTCTGCACAAGCCTTTACTCTGTCTTTTCTACATAAATAATTTAAATTCAATAAATTATTATTGTCGTGAAAGATAAAATAGGAAAAAAACAATTATCCCGCCTTTATGACTTAACGTCTGTTCACGTGCTGGTTTATGATACAAGTAGTGCCTTAATGAGTTAACGCCTTTTTGGAGAAAAAAATAAGGAAAGAAACGTTCCTCGCACGTGATAATCATAATATTAGAAGATTCTTTTTTTTGTGAAATATATTTTTTTTTTATTTTTTTAAGAAATTGGTGTAATTACTAGGGTAGTAATTACACAGTTGTGTAATTACGACGACGTGTTTGTTTGTCATAGTATAATTACAGTGTAATTACAAGTTTACTGTTTGGTTCCACAAGTGTAATTACACAATTAGATTAAATTTCAGATTAAGTAATTATCAAAACTTAAAAGTTAATATAATAAATATATGCCTCTAAATTTTATAAGTATAAATGATATTATATTTGGTATTTAAGATGTATATTTTTTCGTGAATATACATTAATTTAGTAATCATATATTTATAACTAATATTGTAAAAATAATTTATATATTTTTTTTTAAATTAATAATATTTAGTTTAGATACTTACAAAAATATAAAATACATTTTACAAATATAATGTCATAACATTATTCAAATGTTTGACAAAACTAATCTATCAATTCTAACTAAAAAATGAACAGCATTCAATGTGAGCCAATACTACTAAAACAAGTAGATTGAAATCATGAATATAACACAATTTTAAAATTCAAAAATAAAATAAAATAGTTTAACATATGTCAAATTCCAAATAATAATAGTAAGTTCCAGTGCAACTTAATAATTAGGAAACATGATAAGTTTATAACCACATTCAACAATGAAATTTCACTTTAATTGCATCACTTCATTATATGTCAAGTTTGTAAATGACTCGTTATTTCTAATATTAGGAGGTGTAGTTTAAAAAAATAGAATAATAAAATAAAAGCAATTACATGGAATCACAAAAAGTAAATATAGATAAATAAAAGAGAAATAATGTACAAAGAAAAATATATTTTAAAATTTCAAAAGAATTAAAATCAAAAAATTAAAATAATAGAAATAAAAAGTTATAATAAAATAAATTAAAATAAAAACGAAAAGGAAAAAAACTAAAAAGCAACCTTGCAATTACACAGTGTAATTACCATCAATTCTCACCTCCCCTTGAGAATTAGAGAGTGTAATTACACCCCTCCAATTACAGCCAGTTCCATGCTGACCAAGTAATTACTTGGTAAAACAAACATGTCAAACTGTAATTACACCCAATTACACCCATATCCATTTCCAAGGTGGCTTTCCAAACAAGCTCTTAATTTGTGTAGGATTTTAGATTATATTTCACCCACACAAAAAAGAAAAAGAATTTAGACCCCCTTTTAAAAAATATATATATTATTGTAATTTGTGTAGGATTTTCATAATAAATTGGAATTTCATTTTTAAAATATATGGGATATATTTGTGTAAATTTTCTGTAATGGGTGTAAGTGTTTAATTTTAGAATACATTAGGCTATATCTACAATTGAGTCATATAACAAGAATAGTTAGTCTAAACAAATTTGATTATGACCAATTTTTTAGCTAATTTATTTTAATCCTAAAAGTGGGGCAAGTGTACAAATAGTCATTCTCAGGTATGCTATTTAGAGATTAGCCAATATTTATTTTGTCCTGAAATTTTAAACTAAAAATCCTAACTTTAGGACAATTCAGGACATTTTGTCACAAAATATTAAACTAAAAAATTAAAATCGACGACTAATTTCTATATAGCAGCCCTTTAGGATGGCTACCTAGTGTCATTTCTACTCCAAAAGTTGACGCCTTATAGCTTTGGTAGTGTTTTACGCACACGGCTTACTTGACTATGATGACAAAAGAATAAGAGCCCGTTTGACATAATTAAAAACAGAAAAGTTACTTTTTTCGAAAAAATTTCACTTTTTTTTCGAAATCATTATTTGGCCATATAACTTTCAATTCACTTAAAAATAAATTTTGGAATTTTTCGAAAATTTGAAAAACTTCAAAAAACTGTTTTTTAAAATTTTCACTTAAATCACTCACAAAACTTCAAAAATAACTCAAAATTATATTTATGTCCAAATACAACTCTAATTTTCAAATACTATTTTCACTTTAAAAAAAGTTCACTTTTTTTTTTGGAATTTTACAATTCTTATGTCCAAACGCCCAATAAGAATGAAGATAGACAACCAAACTAGTATTACCAGCTTTTTTTTTTTTGTTTCTCACTTAATATTTGGAGTTCACTTTGGGACTCAATTAACTCGAATTTGCTATGAAAAAATTCATTTTGGGAGTTAAAGTACACCTTACAAAAAATGACTTCATTTCTAGGGCTCGAACAAAAGAATTAATTAAAGATAAAAGTTTACTTATTAATCCAACACCACCTTTGATGGTAGTATTACTAACTATTAAATGCACAATGTCTGCAAGTAGTGCTACTCCTTAGTAAATTTTGTTGATTTTCCTATGGCTTAGAAATAATTATCAGCATATATATTTTGACTTTTACGAGATAACTATTGTGGCAAATGCAAGAAAATCCTCCAACTTTTTCATTATATTATAAATATACATAATATTTAGATATGAAATTACTATATAGTTGAAATCTGGTAGGCTTGTTTGGATGGTTGTTGCCTATGGTATTGTATCGTATTGTTAGTTTGTTACTATAAATATATATGTTTTGGTTATTATTTATATTTTATTGTATCGTATCTTTAAGTTCGGCATTACGTAACGGTAAAAGTGTCACTTTATGTAACGACGGATTTGGTGTGGTGGTGTCGTTACTTTGCTTTGTTCTCTCATCTTGCCCTTCCTTATTAAGGTATTAAATAATCATATATTTTCTTACCCTAATTTTTTATATAATAATTTTGCTCTGTATCCCATTTTTCTTAGTAATATTGCAAGTTTATTCTTTATCTCAACTCATTTTTATCACCAATTATTATAAATTAATATAAAGGGGGGCATTTGGGTTTTTGGATTAAAATGGCGTAAATGGAAAATGGAGTGAAAATAAAATTTTGAATTTTTCTCATTTACAAAAGGACTTTGTTTCATATTGGAGAGGAAAAGATGTGTGTTGTGTTTGTATATAAATGCACCTCTTCTAGCTCTTAAAAAGTTGAGAAGAATGCAAATATTTCATCGTCGCTCGACTTTTGTTTTCCTTCCGTTTTGATTTTCTGTTTTACTTTGCAAAAATAGTCGTTCTCGTGATAGCCATTTTTGTGAAAGGTCACCTGAATGGCTGCAAGTTAGCTATAAATATCTGGCCTTCCCCTCATATTTTTTTTACGAAAAATCTGAAGTTTTCTCTCTTTCTGAGTTAAATAGTAAGTTACTTATAGTGTGATTTGCTACTGATTTTCAAGTTTGTTGGTCACTGGGGTTTGAAATACTGCTACACCAATAAGGTTGTATGTTCTATATTTGGAGAAAATAATCTTAAACCTCGGATATTAGGAGAGGATTAAGTTCCTTAAGAAAACGCTATGAAATCAGTGAGTTCGAATATAATTATGTTTCTTCTCCATTTCTATTCTTCTTTGTCTAAGTTTTCAGAATTTATTTTACCAATGTAGAAAGCTAACATGACAGCCCGATGCACAAAACATCTTGTGTTTACGCAAGGTCCGGAAAAAGACCGCATCCTAAGGGGTGTATAGACAGTCTATCCTAATGAAAGCATTACTGGCTATTTCCAAGACTTGAACCCGTGAACTATAAATTAATATAGTTTACACTCTGTTTGGATCATTGTTCTCCATCATTTTATAATGTATTGTATTGTATCGTATCGTTTTATGAATATAATGTTTGGATAGATTGTATTGTTTGTTATTGTTAAATAATATTTCGCTGCTTGGTTTGACTGTATCGTACTGTACTGTAACTAATAAGTTTACTAAAAGACCCTGAACTGTTTAAATATTAAATTTATCAATCAATATGCCTAAAAATAATTTTAAACAAAACAAAAGAAGGCAAACCACCTTAAGAAAGCGGAGCGAGACAGAAGAAGGCAAAACAAAGGAGCACAACTAATTAGAATTGAGTTAAAAGCAAATTAGAAAAAAATAAAATAGAAGGCGGCAAAACACCTTTAACGTTGGCGGCAGAAGTTTTAGAAAAAGACAAAGTAGGTTATAAGTTGGAGATTTGGAGTTAAAATAGAAAAAAAGGTAAAGGGTAAAACAGAATTGTGGAACAATAAGTTAGGGCATAATTGGAAGGAAAATTAGGAAACAATGACACCACACCAAATCGGTTGTTTCAAAAAAGGGGACTTTTCATTGTTCCCGGACAATGAATTTAACAATACAATACAACCAGTTTTAATGAAACAATCAAAACAAACATTGTTTTGAATAACAATACAATACGATACAACGGGAACAACCATCCAAAAAATGCATGCATCCACTATGCATGTTGGCTTCCCTATCCATTTTTTTTTGTTGGTTTGTTTTTCTTTTTTGTCATTTCATGTAAATTATTGGTTACCCCTATGAGCTATCCATTACGTTTTCATCATTTAACTAAATTCTACAATCTATAATTGATCCAAAGAATGAGACCAAATAATACAATCAAATTATTACGTGTAGTCCATGTGCCAATGAGAAATAATGCCAAGTTAATAGAGCCAAAATTTCATTGATAGCAACCTCTTAAGAATGAGGTGCATTTCCTATTATTGATTGAAATAATTTTTTGTAAAACAAAAATAAAAATGAATTTATTTAAGAAGATTCATCGTCATATTTTTCACTAATTTAGTGGATATATTAATTAGGTGCTTATAACAATAGATATATATTCAAGATTTGTTAACAAGTGAAATTGGTCTTTGAAGCTGCGAATCATTCGTACTAGCTCTGAAGAATCTAAGGGATTAAAGATTGCTCTACTGCACAGTGGCGGAGCCAGAATCTTCACGAAGGGGGTTCAAAAAATCATTTTTGTAACTAGTGGAAATTGAACCCATGACCTTAAGTAAATTTTGAACCCCCTTGACCACTAAACTACACTTTTGGTTTGTGTTAAGGGTGTTCAAAACTTAATATATAGAAGTAAAAAACAGATTTTGCCTTATATATACAGTATAATTTTTCGGCGAAGGGTGTTCACCCCCTAAATCCGCCCCTGCTACTGCATATATATATATATATACCTCTTTAATTTTTAGATTTATGCATGTAGAATTTAAACTCTTAATTTTTTATTCTCCTCTCTTTTCTATATATTTTGTCAATTTGCCTAAAATGAATCATACGCAGACCATGCATGCCTCTAGCAGACCTAGAGCTATTTATTTTTCTTTAACAAAAACAACAGCATGCAGTCCGGGCGGAGCTAGTATGCGGGATTCGGGTTGAGGCGAACCTAATAGCTCTGGTCCAAATTTGTATCTGTTTTAAGAAATTTATTAAATATGTATAAATTATCAATTTAGAACCTAATAATTTGAACGGATTAAAATTCCAAAACCATAAACTTCAAATTCTGGCTCCAATTATGCACGCAGTCATTTTTCTAATTTCTTTTGATATGGTACTAAATATACCAAGAATGATTTAGTATTTATTACTTTGAATTTTTCAAATTTATAAGAACAAAGAGGGCCGTACCATCCACTTTTCTTTCATTATTTCAAGCTCGTCATTGTTGTGTTATTGTAACACTTTTTGGATTTTTTAATTAATAATTAATTGGAAGCAATAAAACAATAAAGAGAAAATAGAGAAAAGTTTTAGGATTCATTTATGGCTAAGCTCAGTACAGAATATTCTCAAAGCTATAACTCTTCCTAAAATGGTAAAGTGGGGTCCGACCTATAATGAGTAGACCCCTAGCTAATTTCTAAAAGATCTAATGGCCACAGCTCGCACTTCAGGGAAAATAGAAGAACATATTAATAGACTGAGTAATGGATTAAACTGACTATTGGGCTTTTAGCATAAGTGGGCCTTAGTAAGGACCCAATGTTCCAGCCCAACGTAACAACTAAGAGATTCAGTCAGTTTCTTCTTCAACCTCCAATTTGATAATAAGCAATCCCCAGATCAAGAATACATTTTTATCTCCTTTCTGTTTAACCAAAAAATGAAATTTCAGTCAAAGCTCTATTTTTAGAAGAACTCGGGTTACTGATAATCGGAAACGAATAAAATAAATGAATTTTGATAACCAATAGATAACAGGAAACAAAATAAATCGGTATATTCAGATGATCTTCGTGTGTCTACAAATGATAAGTCTTCTCCCTTTTATAGCTATTTCTAAGTTATACGTTTTGCCTCTGTCATAATAAGGTCATTATGGCCGATTAAAGGCATTAAATGCTACGTTACATAATCATTGTAATTTAATACAAATTCTCTAACGCTTTCAATATTTATTAAATACTGTATCTGGACTCTTCTGCACTGTCAGGTCCATTCTTCTCAGTTTTTATACTTGAATAGGTACGAGCGTCGAGTCTTTTTGAATATCTTCCCGTGCCTCTTCTTGCGTTTTCGCTCGTATCTGTTGCAACTCGTGCCTCTTTGCTTATCATCATTCTTTTGACCAGCCCCCGTGTCATGACACGTCATCTTTCAATTACTTTAATATGTAAATCTAATTTTTCCCAATACAGATAGTCCCCCCACTTGCCATTTATTCATCAATTGAATATGTGGGAAGTGGATTTTATAAAAGCGGGAATACTTGCCGCCGTTAATGCTATAATTAATTTGACGCTTCAATTATCACTTCCATTTAATGCTCATGACATGTTGTACCCTTCCATTGGTTCTGCAGTTTTGCAGCGCTTTTTAAGGCTTTTTTACGGCTTCACTAAACACGAAGCGACAGTTCTCATTATAACTTTTCCATCATTGCATCTTTTCCTTTGACGGTTGCTTGTTAGTATAAATGTAGTTCTTATTTTTTTCTTTCTCACATAAAGTTCAAGGCTTTCAGAATATAATTCTTGTTCTTCAATTTTCTCGTACTGCCATGACTTCACCAAACCCTAACCTTAGGAGATTCTCCATAGTTGATAACTTTCCTCCTGCATCTAATAGAAGTAGAAAAGGGGGTAGTAGACTACGTAATTTAGGGTCTTCATCCATACGCGGTTCTTCTCTTCCTTCATCTAGCTCTGGCCCTTCCTCTAGAACCAGAGGTTCTGTTTCACATAGATCTTCCTCTAGAGGTAAGGAATCCTCTGAGCCTCTTCGTGAACCTCTAGTAGAGGAGATAATTCCTGCGGAATTTTCTTTCTATAATGATAGAGAGTCTCTCAGAAACCAAGTATCTTCTTTAGATCATGCTGATATTTATCCAACTCAAATCATTGAAGGTCTGATTTCTTTAGTTCGTAAAGACTGCCATTGGAGTCAGGATTTCCCCATCATAATTCCTAATGCGAACCGAAGAATCACCTCTTATTTGACAGGGTTTTCTTTTGTTTATACATATCCTTTCACCTTAGGATTCAAACCTGCTATTGACCCTGTCATCCTAGAATTCTGTCGTTTTTTCGACGTATGTTTAGGTCAGATCGGCCCTATAGTGTGGAGGGTTGTTGCCTGTTTGAGGCATTTGAGTAATTTGGCTGGTGTGCCTTTCACTTTCTCTCATCTAATTCATCTTTACTCCCCCAGACTCTTTCGCAATGGTGTTTTCACTTTAGTAGCAAGGAGCAAAAGAGTTCTAGTTAATCTAGAGGATGACAGAGACCGTGGTTGGTATGCCCGGTTTGTTGCTGCCCCCACCGTTGGTTTGGTGGGTGATGGAAACGTTCCCTTCCCTGAGAAGTGGCATTTTGCACGTGAGTAATTTTCTCGTACCTTTTTTCCCTTTAATTTTGATGATTATTTATTTTAAATTTTCTTTTCTTTTCCAGCAACCATGGGAATTGTGGACGATATTCCCAATTTCCGTGTTTGGGTAGGAAAATTATTGAATGCTGCCCCAATGAAGGGTAGGTCTTGGAAGACTCTTTCCCAACGATTTGGTTGGAAAGTGAAACTCACGGTAAGAGTTTTTTTTTTATTTCACATATTGCTTTTTTTTTTTCTGAGCTTATTTTAATCCTTCTTTTTACCAGGATTTGCAGTTCGAGGGATTACTGCCGAGGCGGTCGTGGCTTCTCGTATTTCTTTAGAAAGGGCCCAAGAAATAATTTTGGGCTCTTCATCGAAAAGAAAAGTCGTTGATGACCAAGACTCTGAAGAAGAGGAAGATGAAGGTTCCTTGGTAACAAGGCCGCAGGCTCGTAGACGTATTATCTCTGATGATGAAGCATCCCCCCGCCATTCTATTCCTCTTATCGAGTCTGTTAAAGTTCTGGTGGTGATCCCTGATGATGATGTTGATGATGTTCCCGCTGCTGCTCATGATTCTGTTGAGCAGCTTCCGTTCCTGTGGCTCCTTCTTTGCCAATCATGGCTGTTTCCGTTCCTCCCCAGACTGTTTTAACTGCTTCCACTGTCCCCCCTTCAACGATTCCCCCTCCACCTGTTCATCATACTGAGGTTGGTTCCTCAAGTAGAGATACTGTTATGAGGCAAGTCACCATTGAAGTTCCTGCTGAGGGTAATCTTTTAAGGAAATCAGGTCAAGCAGACGTGTGGCTAAAGCCTTTGATTGGTCCAGTTGAAAGAGCTAAGCTTGAGAGCCACAGTTCTTTGACCTTGATGAATGACATAGTGCATGCTTCTTTAAAGGTACCCCTTTTTTCAAGCTTTATTTTATCCTTCTCCTATTTTCAAGATTTTCATCTTCCCTTTTCTTTTTTGTTTAGGTTAATTTAATTGGCACAGAGATGATGAAAAGAGTTACCCTTTTAGAGCAATTAATGCATGACTATCAAATGGAGGCGGATAATTGGAAGGGACAGTGTGACGGTCTTCAAATTGATGTGGAAACCCTAGAACAAAATATAAGTACCTTGGAGCAGCAGGTAAGGGCCTTGACTTCAGAGCTGGCAGTTGTAAAAGCTTCCTTAAGTCAAGCGAGTAAAGAAAAGTTGCGTCTTGAAACCTCTTTTTCTGAGCAACTTTCCAAGGCTAGTGAGGAGATTAGAAGTTGAAGGCTTTCTTGGCTGAGAAAGAAGCACATGCTGGAGAACTTGTGCAAACACTGACACAAACTCAAGAAGACCTCCGAGAATCTTCTGATAAGGTTCGCTTTTTAGAGAGTTCTCAAGCTGCTCTCCAAGCTTCTCAGGAATCTATCTTGGCTGAAAATGAAAAATTAAGAAATGAAATTGCTGATTGGGAAAGAGATTATGAGATCCTTGAAGAGAAATCTGCCATTGAAGTGAGTTGGGCGTTTTTAAATTCTCGCCATGATACCCTCGTTCAAGTTAGCCAGGAGAATTTCAACTTAGAATCTGAGTTAGCCAAGATCAAAGAGGCTCTCGAGAAGACTCAGCAGAACCAAGATTTCTCTTCTCCCGTGGCTGAAGTTTCTGAACAAGTTGAAGATGATACGGGTATCCCCACTCCTTCGAGTCAAGCTGAGCCGCCCGCTGCTGTTGATGTCCCTGTTTCAGTTCCTTCAAGTTCCTAGTGAAAAGTTTAAATTCCTTTGTTGCTTTTTATTTTTTCTTGGTGGTGGTTGTAACCCTTGGTCTTTTTAAGGGTTTGTGGAAAACGTTAAGTCCCCAGACCTTTTATGGGGCATTTTGTTTAATGAACTAAAAAGTTTATGACTAAGTTCATACTTAGTCTAAACTTTTTAATATTATGAAGTTTACGTTACTGTTTAAGCTTCTGTTTTGTTTATTCTTGCCTTTATTTTTAAAGACTTACTGAATAACTTGCATTTTTATTTTGTAAAATGCTTTCTTTTTCTCATGAATGTCTTAAATCAATCATGAATTATAAAAGAGGGCCCTTTTATATTCGACACTTAATGAAGAAGACGTCTCAACTTCATAATGGTGTAACATACGATAAAAGAGATAGGAACACACATGTTTCTTGAAAGAACTTTGACAAGTTTTTTATTTGAACTTTTCCAAGTTTAAGTAACACTATACATGTATTTAAATAACATCTATAACGTTTTCGTAACTGTTTTCCTCACAACAGATTTAAAAGAAAGAATGAAATACAAGGTTTTTATGTAATAACCCGTTTTAGTATACGTACTTTATATACAAGGTTTTTATCTATAACCTGTTTCAGTACATTGCCTTTAACCTAACTATGGTAAGGTTTCATCTTGGCCTTGGCTCATGGCTATTAGCTCGTGACTATCTTTCGGTGGTTTTTGCTCTGCACTTAACTCTTTCAATGAGTTGATTAGGCTTGAACTTTTGATTGCTTCTCAATCTTCTTTGTCTTCTTTATGCATTTGTCTTCGTATATATATCATATAGTCCCCCAAGTGTTTGAGAGTTGAAGCATGAAGCCTCGAGCACTTGATTGTTCCTCTCATTCGGTCCTTCCCCTGAAAAGGAAAAACACACGGGACTCGGAGGTGCGATTATAGATGAAGACTGCTTAACCCGTCTGAATTTCTATCAGAATAGTTGTAACCCTAGACCGGGAATTTTACTTTATTCCACGTGCCTTGCAGGTCGTGATTCATCATTTAGTACGGGCTAACTTTTTGCCTATCATCTAAAATCGTTAGTAAAACTTTTATCAATTCAAAAACAGAATTTTAAAATGAAGATACCTGACCGTGGGTATTCTTTTTAGAAATAGTATCTCTTCAGGTGAACGACATTCCAATGTGAAGATAATATCTTGCCATCCATAGTTTTCAACTCGTATGCTCCTTTTCCCGCAATACCATGAATCTTGTAAGGTCCTTCCCAGGTTGGACTTAATTTTCCGGTATTGGCTATCTTCGTGGATTGAAAAACTTTCTTGAGCACGAATTCCCCAATCTTGAAGTATCTTAATCGTGCCTTCCGATTGTAATATCGTTCAATGACTTGTTTTTGTGCTGCCATTCTTATTAATGCAGTTTCTCTTCGTCCTTCAAGTAGGTCAAGGTTCATGTGCATTTCCTCTTCATTAGTTTCTTCTGACGTCTGCGTATACCTCGTGCTTGGTTCCCCTATTTCAACCGGAATTAAAGCTTCAGTCTCGTACACCAATGAAAATGGTGTTTCACTTGTGCTTGTTTTTGTTGTTGTGTGATACGCCCATAAAACACCAGGTAACACTTCTGGCCAATTGCCTTTAGATTCTTCTAACCGTATTTTCAAATTGTTGATAATGACTTTATTTGTTGACTCCGCTTGTCCATTACCTACTGGGTGGTAAGGTGTGGACGTAATCATTTTGATTTGCCAGCTTTGTAAAAATTCTGTGATTTGAGCGCCTATAAATTGTGGGCCGTTATCACACACGATTTCCTTTGGTACACCGAATCGACATATGATATTTCGCCAAATGAAATCTCTGACCTCTTTTTCCCGTACCTGTTTAAATGCTCCTGCTTCTACCCATTTAGTAAAGTAATCAGTGAGTACAAGTAGAAACTTTACCTGTCCCTTTGCTTGTGGTAATGGTCCCACAACATCCATTCCCCATTTCATAAAGGGCCACGGTGCAATGACCGGATGTAATAGTTCCGCAGGTCTATGCATGTTGTTTCCATATCTTTTGCACTTATCACATTTAGCCACGAAATTCTCTGCTTCTTCTTCCATTTTAGGCCAATAGTAGCCTGTTCTAATCATGGTTCTTACTAGTGATCTTCCTCCTGCGTGATTTCCACAATGCCCCTCGTGTATCTCTGTCATTACATATTCTGTTTGAGAAGGTCCGAGGCATCTTGCTAAGGGCCACCGAACATCTTTCGATAGAGATTCCCTTGCTTCAAACAATATCGTGCAGCCTTTTTTCGAAGCGCGTGGGCTTTTTTCTTATCTTCAGGGACAGTACCATACTGCAAAAAAGCGACAATCTCACTTCTCCAATCCCAGATTAAATTATTGAAGTTTACCTCATTTTTGTCTGGATCGAGTACTGAATGAAACAAATGAATTACGGAAGCATTTTCATTGCTTGCCACATCTGCCGCAGATGCGAGATTAGCTAGGGCATCTACTTCGCCATTTTCATCTCTTGGTATCTGCGTGACTTTCCAAGTTTGAAATTGCCTAAGCGAATCCCGTACCTTTTCTAAGTATTGCTGCATTTGTGCTTCCCTGGCTGTATAAGTCCCCAGCATTTGGTTAACTACGAGCTGTGAATCGCTTTTGATTACGATTTAATTAATGCCAAGTTCTCGTGCCAATTCCAAACCTGCAATCACAGCTCTTCATACTCTGCCTCGTTGTTAGTTATAGAATGACATTTTATGGCTTGATGAATAGTTTCACTTGTAGGTGGTACCAAAACAATTCCTAAACCTGATCCTTTTACATTAGATGAACCATCAGTAAATAAGGTCCAAATTCCTGGATTAGACCCGTTAAACACCTGTAATTCTTTTTCCGCTTCTAATTGCATTCCCTGGCTAAAATCAGCTAAAAATCTGCTAATACTTGAGATTTTATCGCAGTTCTGGGTTGGTATGTGATATCATATTCACTTAGTTCTATAGCCCATTTAGCTAACCTACCAGATAACTCATGTTTGTGTAATATATTGCGTAATGGATAAGCAGTTACAACGATAATGGGATGACATTTAAAATAAGGCCTTAGCTTTCTAGATGCCATGATTAGTGCAAGTGCAAGCTTTTCTAATTGAGGATACCGTGTCTCCGCATCTAATAATGATTTACTGACATAATAAATTGGAGACTGTTTACCTTGGTCTTCTCGAACTAAAACAACACTTACCGCTACTTCTGAGACGGCAAGATAGATGAGCAATCTTTCTCCAACCTTTGGTTTTGCAAGCAACGGCGGATTTGACAGGTATGTTTTCAAATTTTTTAGTGCCTGTTGACACTCTCCATTCAAACGGATCTTGCTTTTTGAGGGCAGAAAAGAATTTAAAGCATTTTTCGGATGATTTGGAAATAAATCTCCCCAAGGCTGCAATTCTCCCCGTCAACTCTGTACCTCTTTTTTACTTGTAAGCATGTCAGGGATTTCCTCAATGGCTTTAATCTGTGCGGGATTTACTTCAATACCACGGTTAGAAACAAGAAAGCCTAAAAACTTACCTGATGCAACACCGAATGCACATTTCTCAGGATTTAGCTTCATATTAAATTTCTGCAAGCTCTGAAATGTTTCTGACAAATGTGATATATGATCCCCTAAATGTTGACTTTTGACGAGCATATCGTCTATATAGACCTCCATAGTTTTTCCCAGATGATCTTGAAACATTTTGGTCACCAATCTTTGATATTTTGCACCAGCATTTTTGAGACCAAAAGACATTACTTTATAGCAGTAAGTCCCCCTGTCAGTTATAAATGAAGTTTTATCTTCATCTATGGGATCCATTTTGATTTGGTTGTATCCTGAGTATGCATCCAAAAAACTTAACAACTCATGTCCTGCAGTAGCATCAATTAGTTGATCTATATGTGGTAATGGAAAAGAATCTTTAGGATAAGCTTTGTTAAGATCTGTGTAATCTACACAAACTCGCCATTTACTGTTCTTTTTAGGTACCACAACAGTGTTGGCTAACCAATTAGGATACTTTACCTCACGGATAGATCCATTGTTTCATAATTTTTGGACCTCATCTTGAATCACCTGATTTTTGAAAGTTCCTTGCTTTCTCTTCTTTTGTTTGATAGGTCGATAAGACGGGTCTTTGTTTAATTTGAGAGTCATTACCTCCGGTGGTATACCTGTCATATCAGAATGGGACCAAGCAAAACAATCTGCGCTGGCTTTTAAAAATTCAATCAACTTACGTTTCATGTCTTGGCTAAGATTGGCCCCGATGTAGATTTTCCTTTCAGGCCAATATACAAATAATACTACAGCCTCTGGTTCTTCGATCTTTGTTTTGATATTTTTGTTTTCTTCTGGTTCTTCAATGGAATCGGGCCTTGAATCTACATCTGTTCGCCCTTGTTCAGTTGAGGTTTGCGTTTTGGTATCCTCAACTGAATTCTGTAATTGCTATTTTTCTTCATTTCTCGTACTTGAATCTGCTACGGAGTTAATGCTCCTAGATGTCTGTTGATCTCCACGGATTTGACATATTCCCCACGGTGATGGAAATTTAATGACTTGATGTAAGGTCGACGGAACAACATCCATCTCGTAATCCATGGCCTACCTAGAATTAGGTTGTAAGCCATTTCCAGCTCCACTACCTGAAACTTCGTATCTTTCACAACTCCTTCTGCGAATGTGGTAAGTATTACTTCCCCTTCCGTCACAACGCTGGTATTATCGAATCCAGACAAAGTATGCGCTTTTGGTACTATTTTATCCTCAGCTTGCATCTCATGTAGTACTCTTAGTAGGATAATGTTCATGGAGCTTCCTGGATCAATCAAAACTCGTTTCACATTAGTATCATGTATAAGTAAAGATATTACCAGTGCATCGTTATGTGGAGTTAATACGCCATCCGCATCTGCATCATCAAACGTAATGCTTTCTTCCTCCAACACCTGTCGCACCCGCTTCCCGTGGGTAATCGTGACTTTGGAAACTTTATTGACTGTTGTGTACGTCACACCATTGATTTCTTCCCCTCCGCGTATAACATTGACGGTTCTTTTGGGAGAAGGCGGTTTTGGAGGCTCCTGTCTATTCTTCATGTATGCTTGCTTACCTTTCTCACTGAATAATTCGGTGAGATACCCTTGCTTCAATAGATGATCAACCTCTCCTTGTAGCAACCTACAATCTGCTGTTTTATGACCATGATCATTGTGAAACTCGCACCAATGATCGGGATTCCGCCTGTTTGGATTTGATCTCATTTCTTTTGGCCACCGCACCTTGTCACCCATGCTTCTTGAAACAGCCACGAGCTCAGAAGTGCTTACATTAAAATTATGACCGCCAAATCGTGCCTTCAGATTTCTATCATCATCTCGTGACTCTCGTGTGTTACGATCGTTTCCATACCTCGATGATGAGCCCAATTCTCTATTTCTGGATCTATGATCGTACCTTGACTGATCATGTTTTGACCGTGAATCTTTTCCAGCTGGGCCCATATATGGTTCGTACCTGCTTTTACCGGACCTTTTTTCTATTTCCGCCCGTCTTGAACTCACCTTTTCTTCTTTTTGGACCGCGAGATAATATCTTCTTCGATCCTTAACTTTGTGCTATACCTGTTGTAAACATCATTCCATGTCGTTGCTGGGAATTCACGAAGACTTTCCTTGAGTCGCCTCGTAGCTTCTGAGCTTTTTTCATTCAAATTACTAGTGAAAGCTATAGCTGCCCAATTATCTGGTACACGTGGTAACGTCATTCTTTCACGCTGGAATCTATCCACGAACTCTCTAAGCAACTGGGAGTCCCCTTGTTTGATTTTGAAAATATCCTCCATTCTCTTTTCGACTTTTTGAGCCCCCGAATGTGCTTTGATAAACAAATCTGCAAGCTCATCAAAAGAATTTATGGAATTCTCAAGTAAAAGAGAATACCATGTTAAAGCTCCCTTAGTGAGTGTTTCGCCGAATTTTTTGACCAATACTTATTCAATTTCTTGTTTAGTCAAATCATTGCCTTTTACGCCAGTTGTGAATGCAGTCACGTGGTCTCGTGGATCAGTTGTTCCATCATATTTTGGAATATCAGGCATTTTGAACTTCTTTGGAATTGGTAGTGGAGCAGCACTTGGCTTCCAAGGTTGCTGTAAATATTTGTCTATATCGATTCCTCTGATTACAGGCGGGACTCCAGGTATTTGCTCTATGCGGTCACTTTGTTCCTTGAGCTGAAACTGCAATGTTAGAACTAAATTTTGTAAATCGGAATTGACTAAGTTACCTGGTTCTCCCTCTCGTGATTCACTGGGGATTCCACCACTGCCTGAATTAACAAGCCCAGAACGAGGGTTTTCCAAAGTGTTGGTATTTGGAACTGGTGTTGATGGTGCAACAGGTAACTGGATGGCAAAGGCCTCAAGAGCTTTATCGACCTGTTGAGCGATCAATTTCTGCAAAGCTTCATTGATAGCTTCATCATTGTCAAATTGAGCATTTGCATTTGAGTGAGATCCATCAGGAGTTCCTTCTCGAGATCGCCGAGGCGAACTTTGTGGAGAAGGGATCGGAGTGTGAACATCTTGTGGGTCCCCTTGGAGTTGATGGTTTCCTTGGTTTCCTTGGGTGTTATCGTTAACATTTGACATGATTGTTGATGTAAAGAAACAGATAGGTTAAGAAAGAATAGATTATCAGATTCCCGATAACAAAACCAATTTGTTTAACCAAAAAATAGAATTTCAGTCAAAGCTCTATTTTTAGAAGAACCCGGGTTACTGATAATCGAAAACGAATAAAACAAATGGATTTTGACAACCAATAGATAACAGGAAACAAAATAAATCCGTATATTCAGATGATTTTCGTGTGTCTACAAATGATCAGTCTTCTCCCTTTTATAGCTATTTCTAAGTTATACGTTTTGCCTTTGTCATAATAAGGTCATTATGGCCGATTAAAGGCATTAAATGCTACGTTACATAATCATTATAATTTAATACAAATTCTCTAACGCTTTCAGTATTTAATGTTTATTAAATACTGTATCTGGACTCTTCTGCACTGTCAGGTTCATTCTTCTCAGCTTTTATACTTGAATAGGTACGAGCGTCGAGTCTTTTTGAATATCGTCCCGTGCCTCTTCTTGCGTTTTCACTCGTATCTGTTGCAACTCGTGCCTCTTTGCTTATTATCATTCTTTTGACCAGCCCCCGTGTCATGACACGTCATCTTTCAATTACTTTAATATGTAAATCTAATTTTTTTCCAATACAGATAGTCCCCCAACTTGCCATTTATTCATCAATTAAATATTTGGGAAGTGGATTTTATAAAAGCGGGAATACTTGCCGCCATTAATGCTATAATTGTCACGACCCAATTTCCAAACCCGGTCGTGATGGCGCCTCTCGTGAAGACAAGGCCAGCCAACAGAACACCAACAACTCCTTAATAATTACTTAGCATGAATAAGTCTAAACCATTAATAAAAATTCCCGTAAGTGCGGAAGAAAAGTGATAAAAATAGGGAATCATCCCAACACAGCCCGACCGGGGTGTCACAAGTCACGAGCATCTAGAAGGATTTTTAATACAACTACAAGGCCTGTAATACATGGATTAAAATTTAGAATAAAAAAGAAGAATTCGGTGCCGCGAACGCTGGCGGTCACCTTGCTCAGCTACGATAGCAAAATCCTCAACCAGCTCAAACCCGCTACCGGGTAAACAAATACCTGCATCTGCACGCGAGGTGCAGGGAGTAAAGTGAGTACTCCAACTCAGTGAGTAATAAAAGTAAATAATAACTGAGCAGCAAGAAATCACGTAAAGCAATCCATCATGCTATATAGGACAGTGTAACCCTTTGAGAAAAATAGTGAAAATGTGAAATCTTTAGAAATATCTGGGCTCAGTTTTAAAACCTCTTTTAAAAATGTCTTTTTCCAACAGTCAAGCAAATGAATGCGAAGCAAGTAGTGCAAGCCAGCACAAAAGTCAGCCCCTCGGGCACAACACTCCGTCAACAAATAGCACCAGGATATCAGGCAATTAGCGCAGGAAGTAGCATGGAAGCCAATGAAATGAGAGTGTTGAAATGTCATGACGAATAAGACAAATAGGAACAAATGCATGAGTGAAATGCAATGCATATGATGGTACACTCCGGTACCCACTGCGGCGTGCAGCCCGAGCCATCCATATATTTAACGT
>NW_017670437.1:139681-149214 GCF_001879085.1 Nicotiana attenuata
AGCCTTTTTTCGAAGCGCGTGGGCTTTTTTCTTATCTTCAGGGACAGTACCATACTGCAAAAAAGCGACAATCTCACTTCTCCAATCCCAGATTAAATTATTGAAGTTTACCTCATTTTTGTCTGGATCGAGTACTGAATGAAACAAATGAATTACGGAAGCATTTTCATTGCTTGCCACATCTGCCGCAGATGCGAGATTAGCTAGGGCATCTACTTCGCCATTTTCATCTCTTGGTATCTGCGTGACTTTCCAAGTTTGAAATTGCCTAAGCGAATCCCGTACCTTTTCTAAGTATTGCTGCATTTGTGCTTCCCTGGCTGTATAAGTCCCCAGCATTTGGTTAACTACGAGCTGTGAATCGCTTTTGATTACGATTTAATTAATGCCAAGTTCTCGTGCCAATTCCAAACCTGCAATCACAGCTCTTCATACTCTGCCTCGTTGTTAGTTATAGAATGACATTTTATGGCTTGATGAATAGTTTCACTTGTAGGTGGTACCAAAACAATTCCTAAACCTGATCCTTTTACATTAGATGAACCATCAGTAAATAAGGTCCAAATTCCTGGATTAGACCCGTTAAACACCTGTAATTCTTTTTCCGCTTCTAATTGCATTCCCTGGCTAAAATCAGCTAAAAATCTGCTAATACTTGAGATTTTATCGCAGTTCTGGGTTGGTATGTGATATCATATTCACTTAGTTCTATAGCCCATTTAGCTAACCTACCAGATAACTCATGTTTGTGTAATATATTGCGTAATGGATAAGCAGTTACAACGATAATGGGATGACATTTAAAATAAGGCCTTAGCTTTCTAGATGCCATGATTAGTGCAAGTGCAAGCTTTTCTAATTGAGGATACCGTGTCTCCGCATCTAATAATGATTTACTGACATAATAAATTGGAGACTGTTTACCTTGGTCTTCTCGAACTAAAACAACACTTACCGCTACTTCTGAGATGGCAAGATAGATGAGCAATCGTTCTCCAACCTTTGGTTTTGCAAGCAACGACGGATTTGACAGGTATGTTTTCAAAATTTTTAGTGCCTGTTGACACTCCTCAGTCCATTCAAATGGATCTTGCTTTTTGAGGGCAGAAAAAAATTTAAAGCATTTTTCGGATGATTTGGAAATTAATCTCCACAAGGCTACAATTCTCCCCGTCAACTCTGTACCTCTTTTTTACTTGTAAGCATGTCAGGGATTTCCTCAATGGCTTTAATCTGTGCGGGATTCACTTCAATACCACGGTTAGAAACAAGAAAGCCTAAAAACTTACCTGATGCAACACCGAATGCACATTTCTCAGGATTTAGCTTCATATTAAATTTCCGCAAGATCTGAAATGTTTCTGACAAGTGTGATATATGATCCCCTGAATGTTGACTTTTGATGAGCATATCGTCTATATAGACCTCCATAGTTTTTCCCAGATGATCTTGAAACATTTTGTTCACCAATCTTTGATATGTTGCACCAGCATTTTTGAGACCAAAAGGCATTACTTTATAGCAGTAAGTCCCCCTGTCAGTTATAAATGAAGTTTTATCTTCATCTATGGGATCCATTTTGATTTGGTTGTATCCTGAGTATGCATCCAAAAAACTTAACAACTCATGTCCTGCAGTAACATTAATTAGTTAATCTATATGTGGTAATGGAAAAGAATCTTTAGGACAAACTTTGTTAAGATCTGTGTAATCTACACAAACTCGCCATTTACCGTTCTTTTTAGGTACCACAACAGTGTTGGCTAACCAATTAGGATACTTTACCTCACGGATAGATCCATTGTTTCATAATTTTTGGACCTCATCTTGAATCACCTGATTTTTGAAAGTTCCTTGCTTTCTCTTCTTTTGTTTGATAGGTCGATAAGACGGGTCTTTGTTTAATTTGAGAGTCATTACCTCCGGTGGTATACCTGTCATATCAGAATGGGACCAAGCAAAACAATCTGCGCTGGCTTTTAAAAATTCAATCAACTTACGTTTCATGTCTTGGCTAAGATTGGCCCCGATGTAGATTTTCCTTTCAGGCCAATATACAAATAATACTACAGCCTCTGGTTCTTCGATCTTTGTTTTGATATTTTTGTTTTCTTCTGGTTCTTCAATGGAATCGGGCCTTGAATCTACATCTGTTCGCCCTTGTTCAGTTGAGGTTTGCGTTTTGGTATCCTCAACTGAATTCTGTAATTGCTATTTTTCTTCATTTCTCGTACTTGAATCTGCTACGGAGTTAATGCTCCTAGATGTCTGTTGATCTCCACGGATTTGACATATTCCCCACGGTGATGGAAATTTAATGACTTGATGTAAGGTCGACGGAACAACATCCATCTCGTAATCCATGGCCTACCTAGAATTAGGTTGTAAGCCATTTCCAGCTCCACTACCTGAAACTTCGTATCTTTCACAACTCCTTCTGCGAATGTGGTAAGTATTACTTCCCCTTCCGTCACAACGCTGGTATTATCGAATCCAGACAAAGTATGCGCTTTTGGTACTATTTTATCCTCAGCTTGCATCTCATGTAGTACTCTTAGTAGGATAATGTTCATGGAGCTTCCTGGATCAATCAAAACTCGTTTCACATTAGTATCATGTATAAGTAAAGATATTACCAGTGCATCGTTATGTGGAGTTAATACGCCATCCGCATCTGCATCATCAAACGTAATGCTTTCTTCCTCCAACACCTGTCGCACCCGCTTCCCGTGGGTAATCGTGACTTTGGAAACTTTATTGACTGTTGTGTACGTCACACCATTGATTTCTTCCCCTCCGCGTATAACATTGACGGTTCTTTTGGGAGAAGGCGGTTTTGGAGGCTCCTGTCTATTCTTCATGTATGCTTGCTTACCTTTCTCACTGAATAATTCGGTGAGATACCCTTGCTTCAATAGATGATCAACCTCTCCTTGTAGCAACCTACAATCTGCTGTTTTATGACCATGATCATTGTGAAACTCGCACCAATGATCGGGATTCCGCCTGTTTGGATTTGATCTCATTTCTTTTGGCCACCGCACCTTGTCACCCATGCTTCTTGAAACAGCCACGAGCTCAGAAGTGCTTACATTAAAATTATGACCGCCAAATCGTGCCTTCAGATTTCTATCATCATCTCGTGACTCTCGTGTGTTACGATCGTTTCCATACCTCGATGATGAGCCCAATTCTCTATTTCTGGATCTATGATCGTACCTTGACTGATCATGTTTTGACCGTGAATCTTTTCCAGCTGGGCCCATATATGGTTCGTACCTGCTTTTACCGGACCTTTTTTCTATTTCCGCCCGTCTTGAACTCACCTTTTCTTCTTTTTGGACCGCGAGATAATATCTTCTTCGATCCTTAACTTTGTGCTATACCTGTTGTAAACATCATTCCATGTCGTTGCTGGGAATTCACGAAGACTTTCCTTGAGTCGCCTCGTAGCTTCTGAGCTTTTTTCATTCAAATTACTAGTGAAAGCTATAGCTGCCCAATTATCTGGTACACGTGGTAACGTCATTCTTTCACGCTGGAATCTATCCACGAACTCTCTAAGCAACTGGGAGTCCCCTTGTTTGATTTTGAAAATATCCTCCATTCTCTTTTCGACTTTTTGAGCCCCCGAATGTGCTTTGATAAACAAATCTGCAAGCTCATCAAAAGAATTTATGGAATTCTCAAGTAAAAGAGAATACCATGTTAAAGCTCCCTTAGTGAGTGTTTCGCCGAATTTTTTGACCAATACTTATTCAATTTCTTGTTTAGTCAAATCATTGCCTTTTACGCCAGTTGTGAATGCAGTCACGTGGTCTCGTGGATCAGTTGTTCCATCATATTTTGGAATATCAGGCATTTTGAACTTCTTTGGAATTGGTAGTGGAGCAGCACTTGGCTTCCAAGGTTGCTGTAAATATTTGTCTATATCGATTCCTCTGATTACAGGCGGGACTCCAGGTATTTGCTCTATGCGGTCACTTTGTTCCTTGAGCTGAAACTGCAATGTTAGAACTAAATTTTGTAAATCGGAATTGACTAAGTTACCTGGTTCTCCCTCTCGTGATTCACTGGGGATTCCACCACTGCCTGAATTAACAAGCCCAGAACGAGGGTTTTCCAAAGTATTGGTATTTGGAATTGGTGTTGATGGTGCAACAGGTAACTGGATGGCAAAGGCCTCAAGAGCTTTATCGACCTGTTGAGCGATCAATTTCTGCAAAGCTTCATTGATAGCTTCATCATTGTCAAATTGAGCATTTGCATTTGAGTGAGATCCATCAGGAGTTCCTTCTCGAGATCGCCGAGGCGAACTTTGTGGAGAAGGGATCGGAGTGTGAACATCTTGTGGGTCCCCTTGGAGTTGATGGTTTCCTTGGTTTCCTTGGGTGTTATCGTTAACATTTGACATGATTGTTGATGTAAAGAAACAGATAGGTTAAGAAAGAATAGATTATCAGATTCCCGATAACAAAACCAATTTGTTTAACCAAAAAATAGAATTTCAGTCAAAGCTCTATTTTTAGAAGAACCCGGGTTACTGATAATCGAAAACGAATAAAACAAATGGATTTTGACAACCAATAGATAACAGGAAACAAAATAAATCCGTATATTCAGATGATTTTCGTGTGTCTACAAATGATCAGTCTTCTCCCTTTTATAGCTATTTCTAAGTTATACGTTTTGCCTTTGTCATAATAAGGTCATTATGGCCGATTAAAGGCATTAAATGCTACGTTACATAATCATTATAATTTAATACAAATTCTCTAACGCTTTCAGTATTTAATGTTTATTAAATACTGTATCTGGACTCTTCTGCACTGTCAGGTTCATTCTTCTCAGCTTTTATACTTGAATAGGTACGAGCGTCGAGTCTTTTTGAATATCGTCCCGTGCCTCTTCTTGCGTTTTCACTCGTATCTGTTGCAACTCGTGCCTCTTTGCTTATTATCATTCTTTTGACCAGCCCCCGTGTCATGACACGTCATCTTTCAATTACTTTAATATGTAAATCTAATTTTTTTCCAATACAGATAGTCCCCCAACTTGCCATTTATTCATCAATTAAATATTTGGGAAGTGGATTTTATAAAAGCGGGAATACTTGCCGCCATTAATGCTATAATTGTCACGACCCAATTTCCAAACCCGGTCGTGATGGCGCCTCTCGTGAAGACAAGGCCAGCCAACAGAACACCAACAACTCCTTAATAATTACTTAGCATGAATAAGTCTAAACCATTAATAAAAATTCCCGTAAGTGCGGAAGAAAAGTGATAAAAATAGGGAATCATCCCAACACAGCCCGACCGGGGTGTCACAAGTCACGAGCATCTAGAAGGATTTTTAATACAACTACAAGGCCTGTAATACATGGATTAAAATTTAGAATAAAAAAGAAGAATTCGGTGCCGCGAACGCTGGCGGTCACCTTGCTCAGCTACGATAGCAAAATCCTCAACCAGCTCAAACCCGCTACCGGGTAAACAAATACCTGCATCTGCACGCGAGGTGCAGGGAGTAAAGTGAGTACTCCAACTCAGTGAGTAATAAAAGTAAATAATAACTGAGCAGCAAGAAATCACGTAAAGCAATCCATCATGCTATATAGGACAGTGTAACCCTTTGAGAAAAATAGTGAAAATGTGAAATCTTTAGAAATATCTGGGCTCAATTTTAAAACCTCTTTTAAAAATGTCTTTTTCCAACAGTCAAGCAAATGAATGCGAAGCAAGTAGTGCAAGCCAGCACAAAAGTCAGCCCCTCGGGCACAACACTCCGTCAACAAATAGCACCAGGATATCAGGCAATTAGCGCAGGAAGTAGCATGGAAGCCAATGAAATGAGAGTGTTGAAATGTCATGACGAATAAGACAAATAGGAACAAATGCATGAGTGAAATGCAATGCATATGATGGTACACTCCGGTACCCACTGCGGCGTGCAGCCCGAGCCATCCATATATTTAACGTCGACGGCGCTCACTGGGGGTGTGTACAGACTCCGGAGGGGCTCCTACAGCCCAAGCGCAATATCAAGCCATCTCGTGGCATCAACTAGGCCCTCGGCCTCAAAATCAATATAACACCGCTGCGGTGTGCAACCCGATCCATGCTCAGTCCAGAAATGCACATAAGCCACTTGGGCAATACAACATGGTAGTTCTCAGCTCAAAACGTCAATAAAATATTGTTTAAGTTTTCAAATCTTAGAAAAATGGCTGAGTTTGCAAAACAGTATTAAAACCTTGGACCGAGATCAAATAATATGCAAAGTAATGCGAAAACGGTGATATCAATCCCTGAAGGATTCAAATAATTGGCACGAAGCCCAAATACGGCAATCAGCCCAAATCATGAAATATCAAATAAGTTTCAGTCAATTACGTGGTAAAATCAACAACCGGGACGGACCAAGTCTCAATCCCCAACGGTGCTCTATCCCACGCTCTCTATCCGGCGTGCAAGTCACCTCAATATAGCACTATGGGTGCAAATCCGGGGTTTCAAACCCTCAGGATATCATTTACAATCATTACTCACCTCGAACCGGTGAAATCTCTAGCTCGCGATGTCTTTGCCCCTCAAATCGGCCTCCACGCGCGTCGAATCTAATCAAAATCAGAGCGAATACATCACAATATGCTAAGGGAACAATATCCAACTGAAAACAATTGAAACATAGCGAAAATCTCGAAATTAGCAAAACCCGAGCCCCGGGCTCACTTCTCGAAAAATTACAAAATTCACATCAATGGATTCCTCATCTCGCCACGAGTTCATACATACCAAGAACTCCCAAATCCGACCTCAAATGGCCCTTCAATTTCCAATTTAAAATCCCAAAGCTCAAGCCCTAGTTCTTCCACTTTTGGCTTAATTTTCATGAATTTCTAGGTGGATTTCACAATAAAAACGAGTTTTAAGTTCAAAAATCTTACCTCCAATCGATTCCCCTTGAATCCCTCTTTAATCTCCACCAAGAAGCTCTCAAAATGATCAACCATGGGGGAAAAATGGCTAAAAATCGCGGATGAAATGTTTATAAACTTTCTGCCCAGACCTGGAAAATCCTTCATCGCGTTCGCGACCACTACCTTGCAAACGCGAAGTGGAAAAATTTAAAAGCTCGAAAACACTCTACGCGAACGCGACTCAATCCGTGCGAACGCGATAGTTTAGGCCTCATACTTACGCGGACGCGCTACCTCACACGCGAACGAGTAGAACAAACTCCACTGGGCTCCAAATCCTTATTCGCGAACGCGACACCCTCACTGCGAACGCGAAGCACAGGGTCAAGGTCCTCCGGGAACGCGAGACACCAAACGCGAACGCGAAGGCCAAACTCAGGCCAACCCAATTTCCTTCTACACGAACGCATGCTCCCTCACGCGAACGCGATGACTGACCAACTTTCCTTACGCGATCGCGAGGCCCCAGATGCGAACGCGTAGACCAAAAATCCTTGCCTTCAAATTCCCTCTACGCGTTCGCGACTCACCAATGCGATCGCGAAGAGCAATTCTTCTGCAACCAAATAACTGAAAACCTGCAATCTTTTAAGCCCAAAATTGGTCCGATTGACCATCCGGAATCACCCCGAGGCCCCCGGGACCTCATCCAAAAGCACCAACACATCCAAAACCATTATTCAAACTTGTTCCAATAATCAAACACATCAAACAACGCTAAAACCATTAAATCACATCGGATTCAAGCCTAAGTTTCTTCAAAACTTCCGAAATACGCATTTGATCAAAAACCCGACCAAAACACCTCCGAACGATCTGAAATTTTGCACACACATCCAAAATCACCTAACGAAGCTACTGCAACTCTCGGAATCCCATTCCGACCCTCGGATCAAAATCTCGCCTATCAACCGGAATTCGCCAAAATACTAACTTCGCCAATTCAAGCGTAATTCTACATCGGACCTCCAAAACCACTTCCGATCACGCTCCTAAGTCACAAATCATCTCCCGAAGCTACCCGAACCATCGGAATTCATATCCGAGCCCTCTAACACACAAGTCAACTTCCGATTGACTTTTCCCAAAACAAGCTTTCCTTAAAGAGACTAAGTGCCTCATTTCTACCAAAACCAATCTGAATCAACTATAACACACCAAATACTGATAATGAAACATGAAGAAGCATAAAATGGGGGAAACGGAGCGGTAACTCATGAGACGACGGGTCGGGTCGTCACATCCTCCCCAACTTAAACCAACGCTCGTCCTCGAGCGTTCCCAAAGTTGTCCTAGAAGCCAACCAATAGCTGAATAACCTTACCAAGCAAATACCCGGGGTAATCCCACGTCACCCTATCTCATATAGGACCGACAACACAACATAGCTGAAATTACCCAATCCAGTCTAGCCCATAAATCATAGAACTACCTTTTCACTTCTGAAACCATCAATACGATCACAACCTCACACCTATACTTTGAATAGTCCCGAACCAGCTGTAATAACCCATACTTGCAACCTCAGGTGAAATCATATGATATACCACATAATCCAAGCACTCGAAACAATAACTTCCATTCACAGTAGTTACCCACAACAACCAAATACCAATAGAAAAACTTCTTATTTAGCTAAAGTCTTATTCCAACACTTTCATATACTGCCAACGATAAATGAAACACGCAGCGCACCGTAACCATTTCTCAGATCAACCATTCATGAAGCCACTCCCCTTTTGACTAATACCACAACAGATTTCTGAGCCGAACCTCGATATTATCCTTCGAACAAGCTGAAACCAAATATGTTCGTATTCATTAGTGACTCCAACGATCACCTCGAATCCAACACACCGCTCTGGTGATATGACACCTCAATATAGGCCTAAGCCACAACTTGCATGATACACGCACCAATAAAAACGGTCTGAACACACTCAAATCATGAAAAATGACTCAACGAAAGAGCTGTACCTCAAGCTCGTCAGTACCATCACAACACAAACCTGAGACCCCGTCTCACATCATAGAAATAGAACACCTAAATCTACCCCGAAAGGTCATTTCTCCACGTGGCTTCACCACAATGCGCGATCCTATCCCAACACTGTTACACATGAAACACCTCAAGTCACTATGCCCCAATCGACAGCCATGCACCATTTGATGTCTGAAACCAAGGCAATTCATTACCCCCCACGGTGAAACAAATAACATATGACACGCAACCCAATAGGTCATAACCAACACTCCTTTCACCAAGCAACACCCAATTACTCTTCCCGCTCGACTTCCACTATAAATCCTCAATAGAACCGCACCACATGTGCCCATATCCAACAAATCGTAACGTCTCACAACACCGAAAGGCAACTCATAGAGCTCCCCAGATCACTAACAAGTTCAATAACGATCGAATCAACCTACCCCTCAACAATACAACTCGGGGCCATCCAAGCTAACTCAAGCTAAATACGTAGCCACATCGGCCTGCCAACGAACTCAATACCAAGAAGCCTGAAGCTGCTCCTTCCACTACTATAACTCC